>NW_027112407.1:76449-87425 GCF_000696795.3 Halyomorpha halys | reverse complement strand
TAATCTGGCCAACGTGCTGTTTGACCCCCTAGGACAAACAGACTGTTACCCCAACAGAAATGTTCAAATCTTGAGCCATTAAGATAATCGGTAAAGATAATTAAAATTTAATTAAATAATTAAAAGATAATTAAGATAATAATCGGCATCTTTCTTCCATAGTAGCGGTGGCCAAACGGTTCAATATGTGTGCCATTATTTAATTTACGGAGATCATTTAAACAAAATAATATTCTAGAGAAAAATAGAATAGTGTACATAGCTGAAAAATATTGCCGCTTAAATGAATATTATGTCTGTGTTAATTTAAATCTGCATCTAATAATGAACCTGAATACTCTTCTTTACCATACTTCATTTTTATTTGTATATGGTACCATTTAAAGATGATTTTCTGGAAAACGATGACTCTGGCTGGAATGTATCATTAGTCAGATCTGTCTTGTTTTATAGCTGGAGTCGCTTAATACTACGACCTCTGGAACCCGGCCTCTGTGCTAATAAAATCGAGAGTTGACTGGTGCCTTTGGAACATAGTTCAAGCAGGAAGTGTTCTTTTAATATTCCTGAGTCTTTCTGTAGAGTCATCAAGACAAAAATGATCGATGTGAGAAAACAAGGAATAGTGAACGAGTTCAGAACGTATATTTTTTATAAACAAGATATTGAGATACTTGTGTTTTGTTGTTATTTTTTGAAATACTTTGGTAAAAAAGTGAATAGGTTTTATGATTTTACAAAACCTAAGATTTATCAGAGCAAGAAAGAAACATACGAAGATATAAATCTAATATATAGTTTAGTTAGTACTTTATGTGCTACTACTCCGTTCATCCCGTTGCGATGGATGGGTCGTTTTGCTGAATATTCAGGATTTTCCCGAGAAGGTTCTTTTGATTTTTTGGGCCAAAAAGTTATTATAAATATAAAGAATCCATTTTACGCCAGTATAAAGCGAAAATTTTACTATTAAACGTTTAAAAAATGTATTTTCAAATTTTGTTTTAAATGCATATTTAAGCGTTTCTCGAGATGCTATAACCGAATATCAACGTTGTCTCATTCCTCATTAAAATAATTAAATATAAATTTAAATAGATAAGTATTTTTATTTAAATATAGTTGTAAATATCATCAAATAAATAAGGATACAAAAATTGAATCATAAGAGTCAAGGAACACAGTTCAAGTCTAGTCCCTGCACATAAGATCACACACCCTCAGCATAAGATCTTACCTCGATGAAGAGGCTGAAGACTGTGTTGTCGATGCAATAATACAGGAAATTAGCTTTTCGCAGAGGTCATTAAGGGTTTGGCCGTTTTCCAGCGAAGCTCATTCCAGGATGCTAATGTGCATTGCCTACATAAAGCTTCATACCATTTTACAGCACTTAGGATTGAGGCTCAATTATACGCGTACCACCTTCTATTACACAAACTATCCTGCCTAAGAAACAGGAATGAAATAGTACTCGGAACTTGAAGATGTTAGTTTTAAGAAGACCTGTATATTTCTCTTGTAGTGCAAGATAACGGTTACGATCCTTTTTTTTTTTTTATCATGATCTTTTTTCTTGGGGATAGCTTAAGATAAACTAAAGGAATCTTCTAAAAACTATATCTTTTGGAATGTTTATTTTTTTCAGGAATGCTATAAAGTGGTACAAGTACCAGACATCTAAGTAGAATTAAACTCTATTATTTTTTTCTTAATTTGCATTTCGTAAGTAAATATATTTTACGGAATCGAACTAATGGTTATTTATCTACTCACCAACCAAATGCAGATAGAACCTCAACAAAGACCTTTTTGTATCTAATGTTTTACAAATTATTTATTCTGAAATTAGAGTATTCAAAATTGACCCAATTACGATATGCAGTTTCGCTTCTTCACTTTCAAAATTAGGAAAGATTTGTATTCGTGCTGGCAAAAATGAAAACAAAAAATTATAATCCTCAGCTTCGAATATTTTTATTCGCCTTTTACATTTTAGTTATATATCGCGTTTTACATTAATAGTTAGTTAGGAACAAATTTGGTTCCCTATCTGTATGTTTTTTTTTTGTTTTTTTTTTTAATAATTTATTTATTGTTATTTACAACTGTATACACATTTATACAACAAGTAAATTTGCTGTAAGTGACATAGTGACATGATAAAAACATGTGGAGAATCTACCCACTGATAGAACTCCAATAACATTTCTAGAGGAGAAGATCTCGAGGCCATCTTCTTTTCAGACGCCTAGGAGGATGGTTAGGTAATGAAGGAGAAGCCAGGTTAGAAACAAGCGGATTTGGGTGGTTTAGAAGTTTATTATGGAAGGAACGGTATCTGGTTCTGGCTAAATCGGCAACATATGGAACATTGAGGTCCTGATGGATGACTTAATTTGTGAGAAAGTAAGGAGCATTAAGGATTTTACGAAGGATTTTGGACTATAAGGATTGAATTCTGGAGGAATTTGATGGTTTAGTGGAGCCCCAAAGCTCAACTCCGTATGTCCAAATAGGCCTTATAATAGTCATGTAGATTCTGTATGTTTGTAGTCATATTTGTGTTCGGGCATAATTGATGGAACATTTAATTCGATTTTGATCAAATTTTCAAGGGATGTGCTAGTTTGTCATATCGCTGCTTTTCTTGAAACTAAATCTTACAAACAATTTTTTTTTTTACAGTTGGACGCATTCAGATAGTACCATTGACTGCGACATGCGATATATTACATTATATTCTCAACTAAATTATTTTCAGCATAATCGTTTTTGTTTTAATCATATGAATTAAATTGTCTATATATGTTTGAAAAATAATCAAATTGGAAGGAATTTATTTTTTTGTAGTGTGGAGTGTGAGATTTTTTTATTGTGATATGGCAGTAGATGCCTTTCATTGAAGAATCCTGTAATTTTACTTCTAAGGAAAAAGACAAATTTCTAGTGGCGTCCGTCACTTTTAAAAAATATATACAAAAGGAAAAAATGAAAGGAGCTAAGAGATTGGGACCGACGGTGAGGGACAGAGTTAATGGAGAAAATGGCTTGTAAAGTAAAATTAAGACTTGGGAGGCTGCCATCCGCCATTACCTCGGGGTTCCTGTAATTCCCCCATAATCTGATGGGAAAAGTAATTCTCCCGCTCATGGGAAAAACAATCCTAGCTCTCCTGTGTCCACCTCAACCCTCTTTGTCATCCTAAACTCGTCTGTTGGTGGTCTTTGTTCGGAGCCTCGGAGTTTAATCAAAATCATTCTAGCCGTTTTTAATAGAATCCTATAAGAAAGTTTGAAATCGATTCAATAAAGTATCAATAAATCGATGTCCTAATACTTGTTCTTTAAATTTATTTATTGAAATTCCCTACTGTGTAAAAAAAATACAATAAGTAAATGTAATGAGAGTTTCAGAGCGTGTGATAGTATTGGGAACAAATCACCCAATAATGATACTTTAATCATTGCTTTTAAATTAGATTATCTGGATGAGAGATTAAAAACTAATAGATTTGGGTGTATAAGAATTTTAGAATGAAAGTATATATATTTCGAGCCAAATTTGCAACGAATGGGATGTTGAGGTCTTTATGAATGAGTTTATTTGCGCCGTAATAAGGAGCATCAAAGATTTTACATAGAATTTTTGATTGTAGGGGTTGGATACAGTAGGAATTTGATGGTTTGGTGGAGCCCCAAAGCTCAATTCCGTATGTATAAACAGGTCAAATTAAGAGGTTTTTTTTATAGTAAATGGGAATACTTCATGGGTAAATGGGTATACCTAAATACTTAATTTTTGAGCTAGTTCACGCACACACAAACCATTTTGCCTTACTTTTTCAGATCGCAATACTTCCTCATCACTATATAGCCCATATAACGTAAGAGATCATTATTGTTTAAATAGCACATGATTTTGAATTTTCTGAAATTAAATTGTGTCGTTAAACCTTTCCCTTAAATTGTTTTGTTTGCATAATTCAAGAGAACTTCTTTAAACTTTGTTTTACTTCAATTTCGACAACCATAGACCACAAGGGAAACCACAATTCATAATTGTGAATCATGGGAACTGTTGGTTGTTGAGAGTGGCGTCTTTGTGAGCTTGATATCTATTATGACGGGGCAGAAAAGTCTCCTAGCCATTGTTTCTTATTCAGCAAGGAGGATGATATGCAGTTTCGATTCTACCTGACCACTGCATCAATCAACCTCGTTCAGCCCTCCGTAATTTTTTCACCCACCATCCAAAGGTCATTAGATAATATTTTTATACCTATATGTTAGGACTTAATGTTAATGGGATGGCATGGTGCTCTTCACAGCCAAAGTTACTTTCAGTACCGAAAAACATTAGGCATATACATTCTAAACAAATACACATAGCCCTTATGTCACCACTAAGAATAACGTTTTTTTCATCTTAAAAGAATAATGGAATATATATATATATACAAATAATTTAATATCTCACAATAATAGAACGTCCGTATTATGTGATAATATAAATTATCGAAATGTTTCCCCTTTATCACAACCAACTGTTTCTCCTCCTGACGGACATGAACGCTTTGTGTCAGACATATGTCTCGCATCCAACGAGCGGTTCACCGAACGGAACGAGAAAAAATAAATAATGTTCCCACAACAAAGATATATTTTTTCTTTTACGGTGACCATATGTTTTGGTTGGACTGGGGTGGTATGAGCTCGAAGACGACGGGACAGTAACAAACACGTCTTGTTTTAGACAAGGACTGAACGTAAAACCTCTCTGTTATTGTTTTATTGCTAGCTGCTACTGAACTAGTAGGAACATGGCATGCTCATTAACCTTGGTATTTGTCCGCTATAAATAAGTCATTATCCGAAATGACATAAACATGCATTAGTGTGGACCACTTTCCAAAGGACTACAAGAGAAACAAACGGTACCTGTTTTATTTTTCTTAAACCATTACCATTAACATTCCCTGACTGTTTAGGCTTCGTGGACACGAACACTAGTCCTTTGCAGTATTATTTACTTTAGGAAAATGACACCATCTTACAACATTATAGAATTTCTCAATACGACCATGAACAATCGTTTGAATAAGTGACTTATGAATAGTAAATTTGTTATCATTCACGATATCTTACGTATGTGAGGCTTGAACTATTTAAACATGAAGCCCCATGGCGACATTTTCGAAATCTATATTTTTAAATAATCTCTGTAGAACGAAAAAAAGAATTAAATAATACTATATAAATATTGTAAGCATTACAAATCATTCTGATTTACCAAAATGTTATATAAACTTTACCATGTTATTTTTACATAAGACGATTCTTAAATTCAGTTGACTAAATTAGATTAAATCAAAAAGGTTGAATTGTTCATCTTGTTCATAAGTAATAACAGTAATAAAAAAAATTCGGTAAGTAATATTTAAAATTTATATAAAACTAGCCATATATTTTATTTATTTTTATATCTATGGGGGAGAGGGGAGGAGAGGATGTAAAAACCTAATTTAGCGTAGATCCGAGAAAATAACCGAACTACATTTAATGTTTTGCACACTGTAGGACATTTTGAAATCCTGAATTTTATAACTTGTCTTACTCTTGCTAGATATCCGATCCGTTTGTGGTGAGGATTATTACTTCTACCGTATCTTTTGGGAAAGATAAGATGGGTTTTTTTTTTTAGAAAGAGAAGGGTTTTAATCGTAATGTCTTTTATTTGACGAAAGATTCTCTCGGCTTAAGTTTCTACTGGTTCAATTAAGCTTGTTTACTTTTAACTATGTCTCGACATGAGGTGGTATTATATCTTTTGGAGCTGAATCGTTTTTCTGCTTCTAGATTATTTAAATGCATACACATATTGCCTATTTTTAGAGATAAAAAACCCTATTTAACAAACATAACAATATTTTTCTATAAATGGCTACTTTTTGAGTCTTTATAATCCATGAAAACGCTAACGCTACTTGTGTGGCCCATTATTTCAGCGCTTAAGTAGACAGGAATCTATAAATAATCTAAGTTTTTCATTTTTTGTTTTTTATTTAGCTATAAAAACATGCCCAAAATAGTTTTCCATACGTGTAAGGGTTAATGAGACTGGCTAATTAAGCACGATGGTACTTAGGCCCTTGGCCACGAAGTCCCGCCGAACTTGGAGGACTTACCTACCTCCGACCTCACGGATACACCCTCGCCGTTATCTTCTTATTTAATTAGATCGTGTTTCACTAGGGGTACCAAATTGCTTATGGTTACCGTTTAATTGACATGGAACATCCCCGGAGAGAGACAGAGGGGAGGGGATTGGGTTGGTTTAAGTGGCATGCAGGATATATCCCCTTCTTAAGTTAAGTTCAGAAGGAATTTCATCGAAAAATGTTATTATTTATTTTATCAAATTAATCCAACCTTAACTTAATGACATTGTTATTATACCTTTGAAATCCTTTCGTTTACTTTATCTTTGTTAAAATGCTCATTTTCGTTCAATTTTGTTGGCATAATCTAAAAAAAACCGTTTTAAATTTGTAAATTAATATAAAATAGCTAACTAGTTGGTAAATAGTACATATATTTTATAAATTACTCATAATTAATTTATAAAATTATGCAAAAAAATTAAATTTATAAGTGTTTTTAGAAGAATGTTGATTGTGCATTATTTCTATAAAAGAAAAGCAAAGAACTTGATCATGGGCAAAAAACTCGAAACTTTGTTTAGGTCTGAAGGAAAAATAAATAATTGTAAAAGAGGTTTATATTCTATAAATTTACAACTCAGATGATATTTGTGATGAGAGTTTTAATTTTTATTCGTTGCTTAATTTAGTACATATGTTATTGGTAATGTAATAAGGAATTGGCGATTGATGATTTGAATGAATTCAAGTAGTTGATGAATCGGTCACACCTATCATTTATTTCTAGATTTCAATGTATAATATATCATCAAAGAAATTTTAAAAAAAAAATCTATAAATAACCTAAAAAATAAATATAATATATCATTGCATGTAATAACATCGTATGTCAAAAAAAAAATCATATAACTTTCATATTTTAAAAAAATAATATAAAATCAACGTACCATTATAAAGACATCTCGTCTTAATACGATGTTGGGTACCTTTATATTTTTTTTCTGATTTTACAAATCGTTGATGAATGATGTTTCTAGATTAAATATTATTTTTCTTATCTTTTTTATTTAATGGCCTAAAGTTCTTTTTCTAAGTTACAAGGCATCTCAGATAAGCGACGATATCACGAAATCTGAAGATGGTAATATTTTAAAAATTATATAGTAATAATATGCAAAAAAATTAGTAAAATAATAAGCAATGCAAAATTCATGTTTTTTTAAATAATCAACCAGTCAAAATGTCTATGTTCAAGTGCTATGAAGAATTTAGTCCAACATTAATTGTCTACATGGCTGATAGAGATCCTTTTATCTCATAACATAATTTCTATACTATTAATTTACAATAGACAATGACCTTATCTTGATGTTATTTACATCGTGATTTCAAAGATTAATTCGACGCAGCTGTTCTTTGACTTGATCTCTAGCGATTCCTTTGTTACGTTCTGTTCATGTTATACTCAATTCTGATTCAGATCACAGACAGTTCTATTATAAATTATCAATCTATCAACGTGAAATGTTCATGTATTAATTTATTCCGATGTATTTCCTTAGGTTTTTCACGAAGCCTCTCCTGTAATTCAAAACCCAGTTTCCACACCACACACATTATATATTTTTAAAAAATTGTGAGTTGAATAATAAACAGGTTACCATAGTGGTATTCATGATGTGTTAAATGTAAAATGTTTTACCATGTTAAATGTTATAAGTATAGGATTGCGAGCAGCCCTATTGAAAGTCATGTTAAATGGTAAATGCATAAGAGCTTCTAGCGGATTTTCTGAGCAACTTGTTTTATAACCTTTCCTTAACTTGATGTTGTCGTTTACTTTTAAGATTTGACTGAAGTAATTTATTACAACATGCCTAAATTAAGTAAAAAGTGGAAGCTGTGAGAAAGTTTGGCTACTGAGTGCCTTGTTGATCTAACACAATCGGTATTATAACTATACAACCGGTAAAGATCAGGCGGAAAGTTCGAATCGGACATATCTATTTTTTTTTTCTCCTTTAGTTATTCATAAAATTCTGTAATATTCTATATTTATACAAACAAAACAATTGTTGGATGATATAATGTATCAGTAACAGTAATAATATGAAAAACAAGGAGAAGGACCCCAATAAAACAGCACTAGAGTAGCATGCAGTCAAAAACTCGCTCATGTTCGATTTTGAAAATACATTAATTGTACATGAAGAAAATAATACGAAAAGAAAAATACTTGAGTCTATTTACATATTAAAAAACATTAGTTTCACAGTGAATTTGAAAACAGGCGCAATAAATCTGAAACATCGTTAGAGCCTTTTTGGTGAAAAATGTAAAAAATCGATCTAACAAAGTGGCACTTCTGATTAGTCGATTTTAGCGAAAAAGTTGTTATCTTATCCCAAATATACACTCATCTTAAATGTGTAATTTCACAGACCATTGCGAGACTTGGTTATTTCGACTCAGTAGAAAACTCTAATTCTAAATTTTTCACGGTTGCAAAATTTTACCCGAAATCTGATGGAAAAAAAACTTTTTGCTTACTTAATTTTAACAGTAATACAATTTTGAAAATGAGTCTTATGTCTCATTTTTTAGAAATGAAAATCGTAATTTTTTTTTTTTTAGTATTGAGAAATATAACAAGAAAATCTTTACCGCGAGTGCATAGAATAATTATTTTAAAACAAATATGGAGCACATCTTAAAGATGGGATAATTTTATGTAATTGGATTGATATCTTTCCTTCCTTTCCCTTTGTCCATTACATTATTCACTAGACAACGTTAATTTTTAGGTCTTCCTTTGTACTCTCATTATAGTAGAAGATTATCACGAAGAAGAGCGTAATTGCGGTGTCATTAAGGAAGAGGTAATGAAAGACGAATAAACTAAGAGAAAACATGTTAGGTTTGTAAAACCACCTGTCAGTTAGATATTACTTCGGCCTGAAAAAAAGTGTCGTTTTTTCTCTGGAAGTAGTTTTTTTTTATTCTTGAATTTCCTTGTTTCACGTTGTCTTACATAATTAAAAATAAATAAAACTAAATGTGGCCAAGCAAGATAAATTTAGTAATACATGTACTAATATAAATATTGTACAAAAATAATATATTGAACTATTTCTATCTATTTCGTGTAAATATTTTTAATACTTCCTTGATGAACGATTTTTTTTATATTTAATTTTTTTTTTATCCCATGTTAAAAATATTTACTTTTTTCTTAGGAAGGATAACAGGGATAGATGAAATTTTTCTGAAAACTTTCACTCTGTCTCTTCATTCAATGGTAGATTTTATCTTAGAATAAATGTTTAATTAATTTAATGATATTATTACTACAAATCAATAACTAGGCACTTAACTAACATGTTAGGTATTGACCTGCTTGTGTAACAGACCTGTATGTACAGGGCTATACTTCATTCACATCTCCCTTTTTTTTTCTAGAATTTTGATAATTCTAGTTTCGAAGTTTCGAAATGAAACTTCGTAGGTTGTTGTAGTTTTAATTGTTAAGTAAGTTACTCCAGTTCTTTAGCACTTAACTCTTGCACTCTCAATGAAATGAAGCATTTTAATGGAAAAAAAATGAAGTATTTTTTATGGTGTTTGACAATTTGCGATAAAAATGTGCGGAATTTCAATAAATGTAAAGGACAATATCGTTTGAAAGTCCAACTTCACTCTCCAATTTTTCATTATGATTAAGAATTAGTCATCTTAAGAATTTCTTCATCATCACAGGCATTTGAGAATTCGAAAATTGAGTATATCAGAAATATTGTGACAGAATCTGGAGGAAATAGAATCCTCAAACGATTTTGTTTGGATCTAATAGTCCATTCTGTTGCATTTTTTATAAACATTTTATGGATTTTTTAGTTATTATATGATAAGACAAATGTACATGCCTGAGATACCGAATTCCGATATTTTAAAATTGTATATAAATATTTATAAAACATAAATAAAAAGTGTAAATGTTGATAATAGAAGAAATATTTCTTGATAATTAATATAAATTAACTTTAAATTGCAACGTCCAATACAACACAATCAGATATTCGAGATAAGTTAAAGGAACTGTGATCAAATTATTCTAGTTCTCCTTTTTCACTTTAAATAGTTTACGATTGAGGATATATAATTAAATATCATAACGAAAACTCAGCTAAAATATTTGATAATATCCATTTCGAGTCTTGAAAGACTTTCTTTTCCTATCTTGCTAACCTTAAAAGCTTAAATAACTCTGTAAAGGTGAAAATACCACTCCTATCCCAGCCCTAACTGTATTTAAGTGATATTCTTTATTTTTTTCAATTGGTTATAACAAATGTGCTAGAAGACCTCCTGGTAAGATTATGGATAGTTGCTGGTGACACATTCCTCTCTGTTTTATCTAAATCGAATCCCCTACCTCTTCGTTAGCCGAGGCCCGATTAAAGAGCATTAGAGAAGTCCTATAAGAGAAGTTGCCTTTATCTCTCCTCAATTTAAACCTTAGTTATGATCCTTCCTAGCTTTGCTATTAAGACCATTATCCACCATTCCACTTGGGTATCATTTAAACATTTTATTTTTTTTTTTACAGTTTAATTTTACTTCTCTATTTCTATTTTATCTCTGCACCAAAGCAAGTCACCAACAGGGAAGTATAAAAGTTTTACAGGTTTTGAGTATGAATGATCAAGTGTAATGATCCAAGTTTATTTAATCATAATACTTTTATGATTCGTGTTCTATACGATTTTATTATGGGCTATAGGAAAAAGATTTAAATCTATGTATATATATATAT
>NW_027112407.1:46840-75524 GCF_000696795.3 Halyomorpha halys | reverse complement strand
AAAAAAAAAAAAGGCAATTGGGTTCCGGGACAGGTGTTAGAAGACCACAGTTATTCTAGTTGGACCGTAAAAATGGATGAAGTGCGGTTAAACCATGGAGACCTCAAAGTTTCTTCTCCTAGCCGTTGTCCTTATGGGCTCGCTCCATAATGACACCTGTAAACTCCTCTTGGTTTTAATTTAGTTCAAGATAAAAGCAGTTTATTTTACGTATTTATTGTTTCTATTTGATGCTCCACTACTCAAAACAGCGAAGATCGATTCTCTCTGAAATCGTAGAAACATCACTTTCTTTCTCTAGTGAAGTTGGGACAGGTCTTAGAGCTGCACTCCGAAAATGTTCAGTTTGTTAATTCGTGCCCAGAAGATTGAAATAAATCTTGAAGAAAAATCCCCTTTTCTTATCAGAAAGGGGGTAGAGAAGATGTTTATCGGTTCTAATCTCCCTTTTAACTACTTATTAATAAATCTTCCTGACTCGAATTCAGTGTTCATATGCGGTTGGAGACTTGAAAATAAGGAGACATTTGAGCGACTTTATTAAGGAGCCAAGGGTAACCAGAACCACACCTCGAGAATATGAGGGGGAGATAATGAGATCAAGCCCTTATCATTTTATATAATCAGTTGTTATAGTGTTATTAATGTTATCTCGGAGGATCCCGGCTCTCTTTTGATGGAAACCAATTTCTAAGAGTCCATTAGGGGTCTTTTTTTAGGGTAAATTACAAACGATTTACGAATGGCCGCTTCCGAATATAACCTCTATCGTGAAATTTAATTTTGTGCGGAGCCATAAATATCACAAGGGGTATTTTACTGTAATTTCTCGTCTCCCCCCCCCCCTCCGACCTCAACAGGTTCCCCATGACGGTATTCACCGCTTTGGAATCGAAATTGTTTCTGAAATTTCGCCTCTTTTTTTACATTAATATATGGGATCCTCGGTGGCGAGCGATAACGGCTCCCGTTAATTATAGATACACATGAGGCCAGTAATTAGTCTTAGACTCCTCCGTCCTTTTCCATCCTCTTCTTATTGTTATTCCTTTTTTTTAATTTTCTTTTTTTTTTTTTTATCTGTCAATAATATAATATTCCTGGCTCAACTTTTCATTATAGGCAGCGCAAAAGCTTAAAAAAAAAAATATAATCCACAATATATTTATGGGTACATCATTAAACTTATGAATTTATATTATAAGGAAAATGTCATTAATTTAAGGCATTGAAATTTTCTGTTTTTTTTTTGTTTTTTTATCGTCATTACTATTTCATTTAGGGTTTTGATTTTTTATATAGAAGACTTCATACCTCCACCTTTAGATCCATTTTATTTAGGGCCTAATGAAGTGTAGGTCAAAAAGTAGGCAATCAATAAATAGTTGAAAACTGTTTTTGTTATTCTTGACCCCAGTACAGACTATGTTCATACGGTAAATCATATGTATACATATATTTATACATATATTTAAAAAAAATATATATATGGAATTATAAGATTAATATTTTTATTTTCAAAGTTACTACGAAAGAGTTTCAAAACTTCAAGGAACTATGATACAGCTAAATTTTCTCTAGTAAAAATAGCTTTAAAATTGGCTATTCCTAGAAGTGTAAATAAATCTCTGTCAATGAATTCTTATGTTAAAATGTACGTGAAACAAAATGGTAAAAAGTTTACAACGTTTTGGGGGTTCATATCTCTAATATGCCAAATTTTTCAAAATTTTTAGGGTATTTTTTCAAGTTTATTACCATAACTTCTTAAGTATTACTAGTTGATGAAATATCATAATAACCTCCTTAATAGTTATTTTAACAGGCTTCATTTTGAACTCTGACAAAGTTAAATAATTCTAAAGATATAGTTTTTTCAATTTTTCTTTTTTTTTTATCATCATTGGTTAATTCCAATGATATAAGGGTTTAATATAAATCAATTGAAACCAATGTAATTGAAAATCCATGTCCAGAGAAACAGTCATTTCATCCCACTGTGCAGTTTCTATGTTGTAAACCAATGTGTCAATTAGTGTTGTCGATTTTAAATATTAGCACTTTTTATTATTAACTTTGAGTTCAACAAACGTTTAAGTCATTTTTTTTTATTTACTAATGATAAAGCGATCTTTTATGTAAGAATAAATTAATTAATTTTCTACTTGAGGGTATAATTTAAAAGAATCATCTAGTAAATATTTTAGATATGGAAAAGAATAAAAAATGAAGATGTAATTTAAATAAAACATCTTTGAAAGAACTTATGTAGGTAGAAGATGTTGAGCTGTTCTGACATTAATACATAGCAACTATAATTCTTCTGATATAAAATCAAGTTTTCTAGCATAATTGAGTCGTGTCCAGCATCTCTTAAATCTGAACCAACCTCTTCCGAGGATCATACCATGCTTGAAGAGATGGAACATGCAGTAATTATACCAAAGGGACCAAAAGAACACGCGAACAAGAAGAAGGAAAAGATCATAAGTAATTTTTTATACTGTTTATTGCACTCGTTACGATGTTTCTTATGTGCATAAAGAAGGGAATTAATGCAACATCGAAGGTCGGTACAGCTGGCTACCGCTGAACAAGAAGCGTATACTTCAGTTCCAGAAGAATTTACATACGTTTACCTTTTGTTTGCCATTTCGATTAATTTAATACTACGCTACCTAAGGAATACAAATGGTATGATAGAATTAGAATAAGAAATTGTGAAGAGAAATAACTGAGAGCTTAATTGACTCCCAGAGTACAAGGACCCTCCGTTGATTTATTAAACTGCACCTTCTTTTTAACCCAAGATTTTCCTATCCTTAATTAGGAATTATCAGTTTCTTCTTTCAAGAACTACTTCTTATAATTACTTCTGTCACTTCTTAACATCTCCATAAATTTTTTTAACTTCTCAATAAATTATTTATTCTAATAATGAATCCCTTAGTAATTATCAAGTAATAAAAGATTAAACATCTGAAATATAATTAAAATTGTATCTGTCAGTTGATAAATAAAAATAATTTGGATGAGAATATATTGTGATACGGCGTTATTAACTGAATAATTTAAGATATTGAGATTTTAAAAAAAAATTAATTAGCATCTTATATTTTTACAGCGGAACCTCCTGTGTTCTCCAGTGCTCTAGCAAATTAATTACTTGATACTTTTATTTTATAATATGAATTTACTTAAAGCTGACTGTTGGATGTTTATAATCTGTTTTACCATGGCAGATTCAGATTTTCTGGTCTCTCTCCTAATTTACGGAATATACCGAAATAGTCCTCATTTATCTTCTTTATTTCAACACCGGCTTATAAATATTCGTCGAATTGGACCATCAAGTTCCAAGAGGCCACGTAGTACTATAAAACTAAAAAAAGAAAAAATTATCAAAAAAAAAAAAAGGCAATTGGGTTCCGGGACAGGTGTTAGAAGACCACAGTTATTCTAGTTGGACCGTAAAAATGGATGAAGTGCGGTTAAACCACGGAGACCTCAAAGTTTCTTCTCCTAGCCGTTTTCCTTATGGGCTCGCTCCATAATGACACCTGTAAACTCCTCTTGGTTTTAATTTAGTTAGAGACGGTAAAAGTGCTTAACGACAAGGACTTCTTACGATGTTTTCCTTGCCAAGTAACTATGGATGAGAAATCCGATATTAAAAAGAACTATTAAGAACTCATAGGCCTATTCACGTAAATAAGATATCTGCCAGTTTATGTTATTCATATTCGAAAACTCCTAGTTTTCTTACTATAAAATTGAAGTAAATTCCAACCATCTCAGTTTTTTTTTTTTTTATTCTATTTTTTAAGCAGCCAGAAAAATCTTTTGAAAACTATTCTGTGATTTTTTCTTGAAAACATCCTTAGATGTCAGAACTACTAACACTGGAATAAATACAGACTACGACACTAAATCAGCTGAAGTCTGTTAACCCGGTGGTCAATCTTACCCCCACCTATCTAAAGATGGTTTTAAAATTAATTTTACTCCTTAACACAATACTAAGTTAGGCAATTGTATGTTTGAATAAATTTTTGGTTTTCACTAAAGTGCTAAACGATATACCTACATAGGTTTATTTATAAAATGGGTATCTCACAGTGTCCTCAGAATAGCCTTTGTTATATCCTACCGCCACGTATAAAGTATATAGATATACTAACAAAGGTAACACTATGCCTTGTCGTACTCATTTCCCCCATCGCCTTTGTTTTCAAAAGGCGGAGCCGAATGTGGACGGAGGAGAACACAGAGGTGGAGGAATAAGAGGTGGTTAATGGCCCTGGTG
Organism: Halyomorpha halys; assembly: GCF_000696795.3. NCBI lineage: Eukaryota > Metazoa > Arthropoda > Insecta > Hemiptera > Pentatomidae > Halyomorpha > Halyomorpha halys. The sequence continues at coordinate 71,218 of NW_027112407.1, read as the reverse complement.
TTTGTTAATAGGACCGTGCAACGGCCGCCAAAGAGCTCTTTGTTGACACTAATACCCTCAACAAACTCCTTTGATGAAGTACAAACAGCAAACCATCCGCTATCAAAGTGCCATTGGTCCGCTGACGGATCTTACATGTTAGTCTGTTCTTTAAACGATTATTGATGCGGTTATTTTTCCAGCTGGGATACACCTCAAATATAAACAGAATAGACTTCCTCCCAACTTATTGTATAAGGAACCGCGTCAATGAAAGAGAACCAAAAAAAACTATAAATTTTCGTGAAAAACCAAAACCTATATTTTACTAAATACATTTTTTTAATGAATTATCCCAGTTTTTTTTTTTTTTTTCAAAATTTGCATTTATAGAAAAATAAATATATTTTATTTCTTTCAAAAGATAACTTCACAATTCTAATTTAACGGCTAACAAATTATAAATAGATTAATATTATGTATTAATTTTTCATACAAATGAAATGCAGAATTTTATATTTAAAAAAAAAAAACATTTCTATAGGGTTTCATAATTTTTTATATTGAGGTTTTTCATACCTGTCCGGGAGACTTTAACGGTAGATCAAGATGGGTGTAGTGACTTTAATACGTGCTACCGTTCATTTAAGATAGTTATTGTAAATATTTTGTAAAGTTCTACAACTCAAGATAAAATAATTGTACGGGAGTAAATTGATTTCGTGACGCGAGATAAAACGAAAGTGGTGTGGGAAGGGCGCTGGTCAATTCTAGCAAGAAAATTTTTTATGGTAATAGGAGAGTAGGAGCTTATAGTAGATGAAAATTCCCGATAGTGTTGGTCTGATCGATTGTAACTCCTGTTGCTACTATTACAATGTAAAACATTTTCCAGCTAGAATTTACTCAGAAAATGGCAGCTCTACTTTAATTAATATTATTATTATAGAACATAGATTTTCTTGCTTAAGCTAACATATAAGAGGTCACGCATGATCATAATTAACACATTTTAAAATATTATTTCGTTTCCTGAAGTTTTACTTCTGATGGTCAAGTAAGTTCTCCTTTCGTAAGACTGGCACCATTTTTCTTTATTTTTTTGTTTAAATTTCTAGCATAAATTTAATACATAATTATGCGTCATAAAATATTACTAACATATAACAGCACCATGTTCTGTAATTAATGTTTAACGGTAATACTTCCGTAATACCTACATGAGAGACTTTAACGGTAGGTAATGATGGGTGGAGTGACTTTAATACCTTCTACGGTTCATATCAAATAAATGTCATCAATAATATGAACAAATTAACAATTTTTTTGGCATAAATTTTATACAAAATTACACTCTATAAAAAAATATAATACTAGCATCATGCCTCCTAATGGTTTACTTATTTGTTTTTTAAACTTACCCGTGTGACTTTAACCATAGGTTGAGTGAGTTTAATGCCTGCTGCCATTCAAAAGCATATCCACTCAAAAATCAAATTAGCTTTTTGTTAATCTACTGTTTGGATTCTACAAATGAAGTTTCATTTATGAATAAAATAAAATTAATTTCTTAGGTACGTTATCTTTGTTGTCAACAATTAATTAATAAGTTCACAAAACTTAGTTTTTAAAACCTGAGTGAATAATTAAAAGTTCTATTTATGGTTGATATTGATTCCATCATAGATTCTATTCAATAATAGTACATATCATTTTTTTTTTTAGTGAACGATTCAATACGTACCAACAGGCTAGTTCTATGTTAAGCATCTTCTGTTTATTATTTATTTTCATCCTTGTAGTATTGTATTAATATTTATCTCTTCTGCGTATTAAAATGTTCTATTTTTTCATTGTGATGTAGTTTTTAAACTGGTTTTTATGTTTGGCACCTAATGGATTAATATATTACCTTATTTTTTCGAAAAAACTTTAATTATATTTGCTAGGCAGTGGGTTACGATGCCTATATCGTATTCAATCTGTATCGTATCAATTTCCTGTGAGGACCTGGAATTACCACACTTAAACCTACTCCAATCATAATCAACGAAACAGCTTAAAATTTCAACAAACATTAATAAAAAACAAACAAAGCGTAGATTAGGACTGTCGACAGGTGAGTTTGGGTGAGTTATGCGAAGTATTCGGCTCAAGAATTAATTCGAACGGAAGTTCCTATCTGACCAATCGGCTACTTACCTCCAGCCTGGTTATAAAGGTGTAAATTACCCTCTGATCTATCTCATATGCAAATCCTTCTTAAGTTCTTTATTATAAGGAATAAGAGGTCTTCGTTACCAAAGGCCTTCTTAACTAGAGGTATACTTATCTCGGGGCCTTAACTTTATTAGCACATTGTCTCTTATAAATATCAATTGGAAGAGATCATAGCGGAATTTAGTAGTTGTTGTGCCTTGTTCTGCAGTCCTTAAGCCATTAAGTAAGAGCCCTAATGAATTTACTGATTCTTTCGAACGGTCTTTTATAAATTACTCCACCGTTATATTGGAAAGCCGAGAAGGGTCGGTAAGAATGTCTGCCAGCTGGATTTTAGGCATCTCAGATTGTTGTGTACCAACTTTAAGAGGATGGCGTTGTCATAAAATTGAAAATAAGTGAGAAAAAAAATAAAGAAATAATAACTGAAATAGAGAAATATCTCAACTCTAATCTGATTATAAATGGGAATAAAAACAAGTAAAATATTTTACCAAAATATTGAACAATACCAGGCACAACAAGCACTTAAACAAAATTTCGTAATTCATATTTGATAATAAATACCTTCTTACTGGATTATTCGTAATTGAAGGTAAAAAAAAAAATGTTCAAATAAGACTTTCAATAAAGAATTTTCATTAATATAATTAATTAATTTACTATATTTTTCTATGTTTTAAGTTGTTTAATTGAGGCATATAATATAATATATACATATAATTTACTCTTCTTTTAATATATTACCCTGTCATGATGAGGTCCTGCAAAGTGGGACGAAACGTTTATTACTAATAAATAATTTTTTTGCGGGGTGGCGGACAAGAAAGAAGCCTGGACCATCTTCCTACGATCTTTACTTACGATCAAATAATCTTAATACGATAACTTTCCAATTTTAATTTGTTAGTACACCGAAACCTCTTCATAGTAAACAGATATCTGCAGAGGTTCTTCATTGTCGGATACAGCCAACAGTATTGTACACCTGTAGAAAGTTTGCTAAAATACATTATATTTACGAAATTCATTTATAAAAAAAAAATTAATGTTGCAACATCTCGACGTTTCTCATTATTATTTAAATTAAATTTCTATACTAACAATTATTTAGTAAAACGGATAATTAAGTCAGTTGTTTTCCTAACGATTGGCGATGAATACAAAAACACTGTCATGGTTTGCTAGCCTATTGTAAATAGTTGATGGGTTTGACAGTGTGAAAAACCGCATACCGAACAGTTTTCTCTGGGTTTTAATAGCCCAGACTGGAGTCCATATAATGGGAGTGATGAGGAGAAATCCAGTTAGAAGCCTTATTTTATTATGACTTGGCTAATGACCCTTTCAAAAAAGCTTCAGAAGTCGGTTGTTAATTGTCAATAAAAACGCTTCTCTTCAGAGTTTTGCATACTCTTCAAACTTTAAACTACTCAATAAATCGATATCATGTTTAAATTGCTAATCATGTTTTGTTTTTTAATCTTAATCTCTTTTTTTTTGTTCCAGGTTTCAGCTTCAGATCCGGATTGTGGTGTGAACTCCATTGTCAATTACACGATAGGAGGAAGGCCGTCGCAGTTCACTGTAAGGTCCGACTCCGGAGAAGTCTGCATATCGTCGCCTTTGGACTACGAAACCAGGCAATCTTATGAGTTTCCCATCATCGCCACGGACAGAGGTAAGGGTTTGCAAATTTTAAATATGTATCTAACAGCACAATTTAATCCGTAATAAGTTCAATTAAAAAAAACCTTTTTCATCAGCATTTGTTAAATTGTCATTTTGTGAAAAAATAAATTTACAAACTTCACGAGGTTTTTTGTTAAACCAACGTAAACTATTTTTCTTGAATGTGCACCATATACCTACAAGCGGAACTCGAAGCATAAATTTCAATAAAGGAGAACGCTTTTTCGCCTATATTTCCGAAAATCTATTTGACCCTTACAAGGCGCTAAATAAGAGGGTTATTACCACGGTGCCATCTGCCCTTGTCACGAAGTGGACGGAACGTGCGGTCAACCATCCAACTAATGACCTCTGTCTGAGGAATGGTCAACTTGAGAAGTTCCCTTCTATTGTAATTACATGTAATGTTACAATTTCTTTAACGCTGCTTTCTTTGATAAATCTTTTTTAGGAATCATGTTTTATCGATAGACAAAAAAAAAAAATTCCAAAGTTATTTGAAAGTTCTAAAGAAAGATGGTAAATTTAAGAATTATTTTTAAAAACATTGTTAAATATATGATATATTAAAACTAAAGAAGCTAATTCTGTACTTTAAATGTGGTTCATATATATTCAGTATTACGTTTTATTTTTACCATTTCAAAGTCAAATTAAAAATAATAATAATAACAATATTCTGTATTTTTCTGAGACAAGTCCCTACAGAATAATATAACATGAATTTAACAACATCATAATATATCTCTAATAATCATGAATTGGAAAAACAAGATGAGGCAATAATAATTAACAAAAATTAAAAGCCTATATTGTTTATATAAGTACGACGTACTAATGAAATATTATTAAAATCTAGTAATATTTTGTATTGAATGTAAAATTAAATAAAATAATAAAAAGGGGACAAATAAAATAAAATCATATATCATACATTAAATAATTAGCTAACTTCTAATAAAATAAAACCATCTATCATACAATAAATAATTAGCTAACTAACTTCTAATAAAATAAAACCATCTATCATACAACAAATAATGAGCTAACTTCTAACAAAATAAAACCATCTATCATACAATAAATAATGAGCTAACTAACTTCTAATAAAATAAAATTAAAAGAAAATGCGAATAAAAAGCATTAACAGTTCATATCCATATTTACTATATCAATTTGTAGATTCAATTTATTTATTTATTTTTTCAGTTTTTTAGACACTACTTGCATATCTTATATTATACATATCTTCTTACCTACATGATATTATATTTCATCTGTCACTGTTTTCAATCTACTACCATCTAATTCTACGATTATCAATCAATTAAATATTTCTTTTACTATTCAATTATCAGTTCTCAATTTTTTTTCATTTATGATTCAATTCAATAATTTGTATAATTCCAAATTTGTTTGTATACTATTCCTTTTCAATTCAATGTTTCCTTAAATGTTGTTGTTATCTCTTTTGTCGTATAGCCCTGATGAAGACCTGAAACTCAGGTCGAAACGTCGGCATAAAATAAATTAATATTGTTTTGTTTATTAATGTTCTTTGCTGACCGCACCCCCCCCCCCGACAAATTTCTCCAATAATTAATTAATAATATCCAATATACATATTTACAAATTTCAATTATTATTCTTCGGGAACCGGGAGTGATTAAAGATATAAGATTTGAAAGTAGGAAGGGTATTAGAGCAAAGAATGAAAGATGGAATCAATTTCCTTAGGAAAGGTGCTCGCATTAAGATTTGCTATCAATGACTGCATTTCGGTGTGCAGTGGTATTTAAATCTAGAGGCCTGGGACCTGAGAATATACTGCTGAAGATTTGAATTGAAAGAGATTGTATTATGTACAATTAGCATACCAATAATTCGTTTACAATTCTCTTACGAAAAAAAAAATGGATATTTTTATTCTTGTCTGAATAAAACACTGCTGCGAAGATCAAGTCATCACACTAGTTTCAATTTCATGAACTGCATTATTAAACATTAAATAAAACTCTTTATAAAAATAGTAATAAATCTAAATCAGTTGATGATTATACACTTGCCTTTCACCAACCGAAAGTAAATGAGCAAGCTCTAAAGCCAATGTAAAGGTTAATACAAGCAAATAATTGAATAAGCGAATAATTAATCAAAAAGAATGTCAACAGTGAGGAGGATCGAGCCTCAGGCTGCCCAATGACAGCGGACATTTTATAAAAACAGATTGATGGCTCTAGAGAAGGCACTGTTGAAATCACTATTAAACCTATTAGCTCCGTTTTAATTAAGCTACCATCCAAGTATCTATCCGCGCTTTCTAAAGGCGACTCCCCTTCTTTTTATAAATATCTCTATTGTAAACATATAGGTATATACTTAATATTTTTTAAAACTTTTTGACTGTGAGCGATTAAAATATACATTGAAAATGATTTATTTTAAAATTCCTGATTCTACATATTGTAGATTCCTATCAGCAATGACGATTCTAGACCTTGCAGGTGCCAATGGATTGGGGCTGTGCTACCGGAGAATTCCTAACGTATTGAACATGAGGAGAGAGAGCCCAGGGGCCCCCTAAAACAATACATTCTCCCGTAATATGTAATTTATTTAATATTTCTTCAGTGCCTTCGGCCAGCGTATGGGTTTTGATCCATGAGGAAGAAGAGGCCAGGGAGACCCTTGCTTAGGGCGCTGCTTCCGGGGGACTTGGAAGATGTGAAATACCATTCATGAAGATAAAAGATGCCAGGAGCCTCCCTCAAACTATAAATTTTTCTGTAATATAAATAATTTATTTAATATTTCTACGGCGTCAGCTACTTCTACTGGTTTTATATTCCCAGTATGTTTGTTAAAAAATATCTTTTAAGTTTCTCCAGAACCTTCAGTATTTTTCCTTATATTTTCTTAATTTATCTATTTATTTTTAAACCTCTGCGAAACCGTTTGAGTTTATCTTAGTCTCAGTGTTCCTTCAGGGTGTAACTGCTACATCTACAGAAGTTCCCAACTGAAAGAATCGCTCATTCGTAACCAGGTTGCATTCCTCGATGAATGTATAAGATCGCCTTGCCTGTTTTTTTTTTTTTTTCAATTTAATTACCATTTTTTGGGAATACCTCCGTTTTCTCAAGCGATTTATTTATAACTTTAACGAAAAATGTACGATTGCCTAAATTTAACAAATGTTGATGTCCACTTCACATATTTACAGTGCATCAAATTAATTTACATGCTTTCCCACCCAGAGAACTTCTAACCGAAACCTACATAAGAATTACACAAATGCGTCCTCAGAGGAAAATTTGAACATGAATGACCAAATCATTGTTAACCTGTAGTTCTTCTTTTTCAAAATGTCGGCCTTTGAGAATGCCGAAGAATGACAGTGAGGGCGGATTTTAACCGTCGAAGGCCTTGGACACCTGCTGAGTATTTTATTTTCTAATCTCTAGGGACAATACATCACTAATTATGTCTATCGTTAATGTATTAATCACCCGACGCCTACGCTCTGAGTGACAACCCTGGAGCTTTCAATGCCAGGTGAGATCCAGGAAGCAGTTGACGTAGAAATTCAAAGTCATTGCTGTGAAAGTTTATTTTATTTCATATTTGGCACAAGAAAAAAATACTAAGTTACAGATTACAATACTTCAGTGAAATCGTGCTACTTTGCCTATTTTTATTCATGGCCCACATTCAAGATCAAGCAACATGAATTTTTTTTTAATCTCGCTTTTCATATATATAACTTTCTTAGGTCATTCATAACTTCTACCTACAAGTAAGATTGCAAGTTATAGCAATACAAATTTAGGACTTATGGTTTTAATGTTGCTAAGTAACGTGTTTTCAACACCAACACAGAGTGAAATATTCTCATGGGTTTGGTCCCTGGGTTTGATAAAAATTTACTTTTGGGAAATGAATTCCATACAAAATTATGGCATATTAAATTTCATACAAGAGTTGCCATGTAGCGTTTTAATTTAAACAATGTAGTTTTTGAAAGATGGAGAGGTTAGATGCATCTAATATTGGTATTCCTTCAAGACTATTTTCCAGCATTTATTTATTTTTTTTTTTTGTTTCTATCTTCTGAATGTTCGACTGTTCAGAAAAGAAAATGATTTAATATATCCTATTATTTTACTAAACCATGTATTCCTTGGTCCCAAAATACTATCTATATAATGTTGATTATTTTAGAGTGCTAAGCCGGGAACCGTACTTTGCATGTAGAGAAGTATTAATGATTCCAGCAGCATGCAGATGAACCATCCGAAAGGACTAGATTGCTCTTCCATACCTTTTACAATTCTTGATCATTACCTCATGATCTATACATTCCTAGCCCATGCCAAAGGATAGCTGTCCACTGAAGAGAACCGCTGCAGACCCATATAATAATATCCTTTATGACGGGTGGAGGATATTGCAGGCGACACTAGCCTGGCCCTTGAACCTACCCCCAATAGCTACGTGAAAGCAATAAACTGTGTAAAGATTTCCAAGAGTCACGTCCAGAGTCGCATAAAACAAACAGGATCCTATTAACACAGCAATCCGATCCTCTCTCCATCTCTTCCTCCTAGTCGTCTCTTCCCTCTTTGATCTTTCTATATTTTATTTTTTACTATCCTGATAAAAGAATAGATAATGTCATTTGTTAAATATTGGCTTGGATGGCGTAAAGCAAGCATGACTAACTTTTTACTCATTTATAACTTGAGATATATAGAAAAAAAACAACATTATTATATAGAAAAATATAGGCTTCTCGCAATAATGGATGTTATGATGAAGAGTCCTTAAGAGTTTTTTTTCTTCTTCAATTATTATTTATTAACCCCACCCGGTTTGATTGTAAAGGAACAAGCATAAAACCAGGAATGGCTCACCTTCTTTCTACCTGCCAGGAAGACAGTAATCGAGGAAACAAGGTCTATTTTTTCGAAACATTTTTTTTCACGTCACCGATTCGCTATCAGATCTGACGCTAACACTCCTCACAACTGGTAATTTATGGTTCTGCCTTGATCTGATAAATTTTTTTCACCTGCGATTGTTATTAGTCATTATCGAGGTTGGAACGGTTGTGCAATTAGCGTTCAATTTCTCGACGGAGCTGGAAGATGTGGGCTGTAAATCCACCTCGGATTATACCATGAATTATATAATAAAGGCTGCGGCGTATTAAACGGGTGAAGGACAAAACAAGATATCCTCGCTGCAGCGATTCATTCCGCATCCTTCTTATCTAAGGATTTGTTTTGTTTTTTGAAAAGGAATGCACAACATATATTGTAAACCTGTCGAGTCCAAAGCCGGATTAGGTCTCCTTGGATTCCGAAAGGAGACATTCAAATTCATAACTACGGCTATTATAATTTACCTTAGCTACAAATCATATTTAGGATTATTTTTAATTAACTCCCTTAATGTTCATCAAATTGAATCAGGGATATAATGTATTTGATAATGCTAAAAGATGTTTTCCCGTGTAGTCGTAATTGGAGGAGTATCGTTTTGAGGTATTTTCAACCCAGAAATAGATTGAATCGTAAATAGAAATAAAACAAAAAAAATCTTTTGCAGTGGACAATTTAACACTCAAGTTCACTCTAATTTATAAAAATAACTTAAATTAATCGATACCGAAATAAAAACTTTTCATTTGTAATTTATTTAATTAGGTGTTTGAGTGGATTCTGTTATTTTTGATAGTTTATGGATTATTTGTTCGGCGCCAAAAAGATAAAAAAATCTGCAATTTATACTTTTTAATGTTATATATGTCATTTCTTTCCTTGAAGTCTCAAAACAAATCACTTATCGCTGATTCTTCAAGAGAAATCTTCTGAATATATATAAAAGATTATAATTATATTATTTCAATTTCTTGAGACAGGTTATTATTTATTAAATAAATCAAAACTTGTATCCTTTTTTGTCTCAACACTTTTAATTTCAACAGTCCAACGTTTCAGCCATTTCAGCCATCCTCAAGGACATCTAAATATTTAACAGCTTATATTATAAATTTATTTGTTACACTTATAACAACAACATTATCACTAATAATATAACATACCTTCAATTATAATTTCTTCCTCACATTAAAATTTAGAATTTCTTTTGCAGGCTATTCTGCCCAGGTCACTCATTAATTATAAGTTAAAAACCTATTAAAAAGTCAATTATTAGAGAGTCATATTTCTTATTAATAAGCTTATCTAAGCTTAAGTTTAGTTACTTTTTTTTTTTTTATGGCTGAAACGTTGGACTGTTGAAATAAAAAGTGTTGAGACTAAAAAGGATACAAGTTTTGATTTATTTAATAAATAAAATATTATGTTACACTGGTTGTAATGTCGAAAAATGTTTTATTTGTTACCAAAAATCGATCAGAACATTTTTTTCCCTTGAATTTAGTTAGTACACAATTTCGTGTGGATTTTTAAAAATAAAATAGGTATATCAAAATCGCAACTACTTTCGGAATGACAAAAATTTTTTTTCTACAATGAATTAGGTTACATAATATATAATAAAACAATAAATATGGATAATAAGCTAATAATCCAACTTATATACACCAATGTTTTTAGCGAAGTAACAATTTTGAAACAAAAAATAAATCAATTAAACATAGAATGTAAGGAAAAAATTATAACATATTTACAAAATAGTATACATAAAGGTATTCAAACAAAGGGAGGGTCGATCGAATTGTTGATGACTGAGGAGACTACAGAATATGGATTTAGGACAGTTTAATTGCTTTGTGTCCACTGTGACTAAGAAAATAGAGATTGTTAAGTGATTCCGTTCTATTAAAAAAAAATTGTTTAGGTTTTTGTTTTCTAATTTAAATTGTATTAATGTTTTTTAAATTGATGAAATAAAATTTATGGATATGTCAAAAGAGAACAGCTCGTATCTGTGACATCGTTAAACTTGTTTGCACAAGGCAATATAAACTATTTCTTAATTAATGATAACTTTAAAATATGCATGCAATTATATTAATTATTCATCGTTGTATTGTTAAAAATAAGACGGAAGAGTACTCCGAATCGTCGGTGTTTTTTGTATATAAATAAGGGGAAGAAAATTTAGTTAGAATAAGGGAAGTTCGTGTTAAAAAAACAATCTTAACGCACATTATTTATATGAAATATAGATTATAAAATATATAATAAAAATAATTAGTATGGATAGTAAGTATAAATATTATGTATCCATATTTTTAGCAAAATGAAAATACTTACCCGGAGGTTTGTCGTAAATATATTTCTAAAATATTAAATGATATAACGTTTTTTTATTTTATTTTTCATATAAGGTATACGTCATCCAGGAAATCCATTCAATATTTTGAAATTATTAAGACTTTATTCACAAATTCACTACGGAACACCTTCACGAATCCTTTATATTAAAATTGGATGGTTGAAAAGAATAAAGCTGAAAGCTGGTTACCAGATCATGTCCTCTTAGATCGTGGTCCCCAAGATATTTACGCGGAGGCACCAGGATCGGGAGACATCAATAGCGACACTCGACTATTCTTGACCTGGGCATTGTGTCGGAGGTGTGCCGCGCTATTTCATTAGGTGACCGCCAAGTGTTATAGCCACCTCACGACCCCTGTTCTCTTCTCCTTGGTCTGGAAGGAGCTATCTCGTATCCTGTTCGTCCTCCAGGACTGCCGGTCAATAGTTGAATTCGTAATTAAACGAACATACGATCATAATAGGGCCAACATAAGCACCCCTGTACACTTCATTGTGATGAGTGATTTAGCTGTTACGTAGAACGTTATCAAAAATTAATTTGGCATATGGAACTTCATATCTTTAAAACTACCTCCAACATTACAAAATATAATGGAACATCATTTAAGTTACTTTGCTAAAACATGAGACCTAATAGAACTGTTAACATTCGATACTTCCCTAGAAATATTTTTCAGAAAACAGCATTTTTTCCAAATAAGGAAAAATCAATATTTTGTGAATTATGTTTAGTGAATATCATACCAACTGCTGAGTCAACGAAAATAATCGTTACCAACTCCATCATAGTATATTCAACTAGCTTTATTTTGGTGCTGATTGGCATCTTTACGTATGATAGTAATAAATAATGATATTTATTATAAATTAAAAGTGGCACAAAGAGATATCATCATTTTATTTATTTTGCCGAATACCATGGAAACTGCTGCTCCTACTCAGCTAAGAACTAACAGGAAGCTGAATATCGTAGTAGCTTCCATGATATTTGTATAATTAAAAAAATTCAAAATATTTATTTTTCGTTATTTGGAAAACAAAGAAAAAATGTTGCTTTTTTCCAACCACACTTGGATAAAGAGGAATCCTCCTAAAAAATATCAAAATTTAGAAAGTTATAAAGTACATAGAACATTTTGAGGCACATTTATTGTTCACTTATCAATTAAAACCTTTCAACTAACACCTAAACATAATTTATGATAGTTAATAAAACATTTCTATCAATAAATCCTCACAAAAATATATGTTCTCGCGGAACACTGATTGGGAACCAGAGTTCTATAAATTTAAAAAGCTGTTGTAAATAAACAAATAAACTTAACTTTCTTTTTTTTTTAGAATAGAAATGGAATTATGATATTAATTATTTTATTTTAATTTAAATGTTTATTGAAATTATTTAATGTAAAATGTCTGTTCATAGGAGGACTTAGCACGAGAGCCAACGTGAAGATACAGCTGACAGACGTGAACGACAACTGGCCTGTGTTCTACCCGCGGGAATACAACGTCTCCCTCCCTGAGGGTGGTCCTCTGGGTGCGGTGCTGGCAGTAGCGGCCACAGACAAGGACTCCGGTGTCTTCGGGAGGCTGACCTACCGCATCACCTCTGGAAACTCCGAAGGAATCTTCCGGATCGACCCGAACAGCGGGGAGATCTCCCTGGCGCGGCAGGTCAGCTCGAGGACCCATCGGTTGACGGTTGGGGCAGTGGACGGTGGTGGCCTTGCGGCGCGGCGGGAGGCAGAGGTCTACCTCTCCGTCGGGGACCCCAGGTCGCCACCCCCACAGTTTCTCAGGACCAGGTACTCCATGTCCATCAGGGAGGATGTCCCGTCCAACACTAACGTTGGCAAGGTCTCCGCTTCGCAATTAGGTTAGTACCAGCTGAGATAATTTTATGTGTATTCGTTAGACGTATCAGAGGTGCGAAGAAGTTGATTCTTAAAACAAAGGATACATTTTTTCCGATATAAAAACTCTTATGTTAATTGAAATGTTAAAATGCTAACTTAAATTGAAGACTACAGGGGAAAAAAGATACTTTTTTTCGTCAAAGAGTGACCATGGTTTCTTATATATTTTTTGTTAGGAAAATTATATAAGAATTATCAATGGTAAAATCAAATTGGAAGAAAAGTTCTAGTCGAATCGTATCTTTGATTAAAGTGCAGTTATATGCGATTTCGAAACTTTTTTTGAGCATTGAGAAATTTGTAATATTCATTTTCCACATGTAGTTTTGAATAACTGTTCTATCAACTTCTATCCTTACAAACTACTTGTTTATAAAATTATATATGTTCTAAAAATCATAACATGTTTATTTTTATAATTTATTACCAATTTGAAAGAATAAATCTTATGAACTTACTATTTTGTAGTACTTGTTGAGTCTAAAAAAGCGATTTTATAAAAATATTGAACTCAGACTGAATATAGCCTTTCCCTAACATTTTCTTTCCCAAACATTCAAAAGCAGTTAGGTAAATATCTTTTTATTTTAAGTTTATTTACTTTTAATCTCGAAGGAAAAATACTTTGAATCGAAACTTAATTGGTATATTAGGTGCTATTCATAATTGTGTATTTTTTTCTGGAATAATTGATTTTCTCTATTGTCTGAACACTAAATATTTAAGTATAAATAGAGCAACTACTATATTTATTTTTAATTTTCGTATTAAAAAAAAAATTAGTTGTCATGAAAGTTAACATAGAATTAATTAAAGAGCTAGTAGAATAAGAGTAAGCAGACAAAACAATTACTTTTTTTTTTTTGGATTCCCTTCATGTTTTTTATGTTGAAATCAAATATTTATTCAGTTTCTGACGCCTTAATGATATGTTCTCCGAAAGAATGGGAGTCCCTTGAACGCCATTTAATATTGAAAGCTTTCCGAAAATTATTTTTTCCGTAAAATTCCGATTTACGGATCATCTATTGAACTTTCCAAGATATCGTTTTCTACCCACTTTTGAAAGGTAAATGATAAATAAAATAAAAAAGGTTATGAGGTAAGTATACCATAGGAGGAGGAGCTGAAACGGTGCTGCAAGTCGTGTGGTAAATATTGAAAACGTGATTACCAGTTGGCCGTATAGAGATGTAGACCACGACCATGGAGCCACGATCTCCAGCGGTTCCAGTCTCCAGCATATATCTTTATTCTCTCTGTCACTGTCTTAGCCACTTGTGTCTTCTCGGCTTCCCCGATCGGGGGTTCTTAGGAAGGTATTCCAGCTTCTTTTCGGTTTTTCATTATCTTTTATTTTTAGACCATCAGTACAGTATTTATATAGACAAGAGGTGCGAAATAAATGTACTTCAGTCATAACACATAAAAAAAATAAAATAAAATAAATATATTCTGCCACCTTCGGTAAACATCGTGGAGAGTAGGCGTGACGATAGGTGCCCACCCACCCCTAATGCCACTTTTTAATTTCGCACAAAAAAAGTGTTACGAAAATATTTGTATCATCGGTTTATTAAGAGTCATTTAATTATCATCGTTTATTGCCTTATTGTAAAATTACATTAATTATATACTGTATAACATATAATTTTACTATAAAACTCTTTCAACGCCGAAGGTACATCCATGTCCCTCTAAACCTGGTTAGGATTTTTTTTTTATCGTACAAAATAAATAAATGTTTGTTTAGTGTCTATTACAATACACCACGTTTTTATTTTCGAAGTGCTGGTGTTTATACTTTGGTGAAACTGGTCAAATGATAATAATAATTAGATTTTAATATTATTAAAGTAAAAATTAATCACAGTAAGTTTTGCATACACCATTATCATTTCTACAATTATGAAATTTTTTCTTGGAATCTCCAATGATATTTAAAATTAAAAATATGGTTTATGCTAATTTACTTTCAAATACTGAGATATGAGACAAATATATTTAACGATCAACTATCTACACCTCATAATCAGGTATAGATAGTTGATCGTAGATTAATAGTTGGATATGGTCAGGGGGGGAGGGAGAGGGGAGTGCGATGAGCAACTTTGCTGACCGCTCCCCCCGTCCATCTTCCTCAATTACCTTTTAATTGTTGATTTGGTTTATAATAGAAAAATATTTACATACTCAAGCCTATCTTTTAATAGCATTATAATTCAATAAGGATTTAGTCTTATAAAAATGGCTTTCTAATGTTTGGCAATAAATTCTCTTCTTAAGTATTTATACTGCAGTTGTATACCGTTGGCTGCAACTGTTGTAATCTATCTAATGAGGTCAATAAACGTTATTTCATTCACCAAGGCTTCTGAATTTCAATGCTTTACAGATTCTTCTTAATTCGTGATCTGATCATTAAAAATGTTATTTTAATTACGAATGGTTTTTTCGTGGGAAATAGTATTCTAGTATTTCCCCAAGTATCTGACCTCTCTTCTTGTGGTTTTTATATTTCAATTGGATTGTAAGAGCTTTCTTTTTACTAGACTCTTTAGTTATGCATTTTGGTTTATAAGAAGGACCTCAGTTTCCGTTTAGTAATATCCTAGACAAATAATAGTTGAGCAAGGGTTAGAGAAACTAAGAAAATAGACCTGGCATCCTTGAAGACAGTATTCGATTACAGTAAATATTTCTAGGTGACAGAATTCTTTCCATACATAGTTCCTGCCCCAGGGCATACCAGAGACTTGCTTGTTTGATCATGGTGGGATAGAGTTTCAATCCCACGCACTTCTATATTTTGTTTTGTTTTGTTTACTTCTGTGAATTCTGCTGTAAATATAGTATGAAATAAGGTTGCTACATATGTTCAAGCACATTCAAAATGTATTTTCTTTTATAAATGACAATGACAGGCGTAGGTCCTGGGAGTAAAGACCGGTACTAGTGATCCATCCACACGTTTGTTTATATGTGTTATTTGAGAACTGCCACCAGAAATACATTTATGTCTAAAAATTCTCCATTTTTAAATAATTAAGGAATGAAAATATTATTTCGTCTTATGTCTTGTAGGCAATATGCGACACATGGTTGATATCCACCATATTTGCTTTTCTGGAACACACAAATGTATGGATAATGATATTTTTCCTAATCAAGGGTTTGTAGATGTTTTGGATTTGCGGCATGTGGCAAACGTTCGGCTATTGTTCTACTTAAAAGCCTCCTCGGTGTTTCTTTTACAGCTTATTGCAAACGTTCAAGCATACTTTCTCGCGTCAATGGAAAAGCTGTTGCCGCATATTATTAATATATTATGAAATAATTCTTAAGACTACGTCCATTCTTAGTATTCACTCGATTTATAACCTATTTCAGAAGATATGATTCTTGCATACCTTCACTGGGTTCGCAGGACGCTCCAGGTACCTGAGGCCGTCGACCCAACCTTTGTCCTTAATATGTTTTTTCACCGCTAATGGGTTGAACAATATCTCCGATTATCTGATTGTGGCCCCTTCAATAGTCTCCTCTAGTTATTGTGAAGGGTTCCTTTGACATTAATTGTTCCTGAGAAGACAATAACCTCTTTTCCCCTTCTCCTTCTTCATCTCGTCTTCACCTCCGTCTCTATCTATGCCATTAATCAATATTTGAATAGTTGTGTCCCTCGCCGTCACAACGTGCCGGGTATAAATTGAAAATAGAAAGGTGAAATTCCTTGCAAAAGGGAAGGGTGGTTGCTGTGATTGTTTTTGTTTTAGCCTCTTTAGATAAGCTATGATGAAGAGATATCGTTCTGAAATCTTTCTATATGTTTTTATTATACTAATTTTCACTCTAGTATTCAAATTCTGAAAATGCCGAAATTGCAAAGCTAATGATATACAAATTCCTGAACATTAGAAAAATCGAACAAGTGGACTAAATTGGGTTGAATAAAAAGGGCCTATGTAACTAAATCATATTGTGAATGGATATTGAATAAGCAATTTGAATATTTTTATTCTAGTTCTATAAGAATGTAATTAATCGGGATATTGGTAGGTAATTGTGGAAATGTAGAGAGAAATAGTTGTGGTTATGTGGAAGGTATCACGACTGTACATGGGTAAGGAATTTCAAAACTATTTTGGACAAATGAAGTATGTTTTTACAAGAAGCAGTTCTGTGAGAAGGTATTGGGAATACACAATTTTGTATGTTAAGACTTTGTTGTTGTGAGTTGTATGGAAGAACGTGATGTGAGGAGGGTATAAATATAGCCAGTTTATATAACTTAATAGATTTTATCAATTCATTACGTTTTTGTAGTCTCAATGCGTGTATATATATTCCTCCATTCCTTAGTACCCTAAGTCGATGCATAAAATGATGAAGAATATCAGAAGATAGCGAGTCCAGTCCATAATACCGTGTTCATTCATTCTTGTTCCCACGATTTTCCTCCTATTACCACAGTGATCTCGCTGCGGAACCCCTTGTTTCATTAGCACTTAACCTGCTGCCGGGAAGAGTTGGTAGTGTTGTTTCAGAGACAAAAAGGCGTTATATCGAGAGTGCTTTATTAAAATTCGACACGGGACCGAAGGGAAAGAGGGAAAAGCTGAGAGTCACGAAGGCCGTGTTTTCACATGCCCTTATAGGTTGTCCTGCTAGGGCGAAACCGAACTTAGCTGGAAGGGAGGTGTGCAGTAGAGGAAGACATTTGCATATCTGCCTGGGAGGAAGGGGGAGGGGGTATTTGAAATTCCGATGCGGGGGTGGCATTGTGGTCCCCCAGCCAATTTACACGGTCCTTCTCACGACTACGCCCTCTTCTTATTTGACCGGGAATTCATAATTAGCAGTCGTGGTCACCGGTTTCATCTCTCCTTGGAAATTGTTCGAATTGAGAATGCGAGGAATTGTCCTCCTAGCTCTTGTTCTCTGGGAGAATTTTCTTAATAAAAGAAGGTTAAATGTCAATTAGAGGCGGTATTCAGCGTGCGCTACCGTGGGCTACTTCCTTTTTGCTCCCTCTAACATGACAACGATGAAAGAAAAATCGTGCAGAAGATTGAGCAGCTGAACAGTTAATAGAAGTAGTTTTACTTTTCCATTACCTCATTTAAACATATTCACTACCATCCGATTTCGACCATAATTTATGTTATGAATCGAGGGTAACCATTCATAAGAACCATTTATTCTGCTTGTTGAGATTATCTGAAGTTAAAACAAATACTTTAATTTGTCTATATGACTCATATCAAATATCAAACATTTAATTTTGCATGATGATTTGAAAAATATATATTAATTGTTATTCCCCTTAAAAATACCTCTCTTTCTCCTAACCATTTGGACTGTAGTCTATGAAACTTTGCGCATCCTTAGCAATTAGTTCAGGGGAAAAAACCTTCCTAGATGTAGTGCTAAGCAGTCAAAATTTAATTATTATTCCGAGAAGGATCCCTCACTTTAATAATTAACATTAGTTGTAGTCAGTATAGTATGGTTATAATCTGTACTTTTACTGTGTAGTACATATTGTACAGTACTGTGTGCTGTATCAATCAGTATACTACAATTGAAGTATAATTTTAGTATAGTGACAATAAAGTATAGATAGCATAGGAGTTATGGAACAGAGAGTCAGTAAAAATTCCAAAAACACCATTCGGCATCTTTCCATAAATATACTAGAGTGAATCTTTCATGAATTTATTTTTGTAATTACAAAAAGCATTTAGCTTGCTATTGGTTAAATCTTATTGAATTTTAATAATTCAATTAAAAGTTTAAAGATGTTTTGACTATCAAAATTACATAAAGTTCCAAAAACTGGAAATTCTATGATTTTTTGGAATGACTTTTCTTGTAAAATGGGCCTTTTATATGAGCTGACTCGATGTATATGGTATTTATATGCAGTTTGTGGAAAAAAAAAGTTTTGTATTTCACTTGAGAACCTAGTACATATTCACATTGTTAAACTAATCATGACTACTTTAGTAAAAAGAAGAGATTCGAAAAATGTATTTGAATTGAATTCGCTTATTTTACAGAGCAATGCGGTTTTATAATAATAGTTGATAGATGGTTTAAGAAATTATAGGATAGTTTAGGTTACCCTGATTAAGGTTTTTCTTTTGTAATCTAATTTTAAACTACAGTAAAACTAGTGGGATATATGGTAGGATAACAGAGTGATGTTCTTAAGAGTTGCAAAGAGGTACGAAATGAATCAGGTGCGAAGCATTCACCGCTATACCGCCCCTAGGAGCGCTTCCCCGAACTAATTATACGAACTAAAACAAAACGCCGGTCGTCTTTGTACCTCTGTGTAACGGTCTACCGGGACAATATCCGTCAGCTTGTCTTCTTTGTTCTTCAATCTCTTATTCTCCTCCGGAGTCCTCCATTGTAAAAAGAAAGATTTTCTTTTTTTATTCAATTTATTACAATGGGTTATATTTCAGCGTTTCCTTATATTCGGGATTTCATTGTTTTTATTATGATTTCTACTACTGTAAAAATAATGACTGTCATTTTTTTCCTTGTGTTAGGTACAAAGGATCTAAATATTAGAGCATTCTTCATTGTTTTTTTTTTTTAATTAGAAAAGTAGTTAGTATCTCTGGTATAGAGTTTTTTTCAATACTTCCAGGAAGTTTTGATATTAGCCACTTCAGATGGAAAGCAATCATTTTGGAGTATAGTTCATTCAGTTTCCTTTGAAATCTGGTAACGCTGCGTACATTGGTAAGAAGTAATTCTCATTTCTGATCTAGATGACACAAATTAAAATTGATTTGACAACCCGCATTTCTATCCATATTTCTTATTTGTTCGTTGTGGATTACAATTACACCATACGAATGACAACTTAAATACTCCCTCCGTAGAATAATTGCACAACAACGTGTTGTCAGAGAGGGACATTAGCACATTGAGATATGTTGAAGAAAGCCCTCCTCGGATGGAATCCACACGTTCCTGCCGACACAGGTCTCAATCGTCCCCGCAGGTGACACCCGTCAAAGCCAGGACCGAGAGATTTAGAGGAAGATAACAACGATCCGATAAAAATAGACGAAAGAGAGTTAAGAAAGAGTGAAAATAAAAAGAAGAGACGCTAGGTACGCGGGCGCCCCGCGAGGCCAACTAATGCCTCAATCATTACCGCTAATGGAGGGGCTACCCTATCGCATTCCTACACACAGTCTTTATAACTATAATACATCACATTTCCTAGCCTTAATTATAGCAATATTCAACTTTCTATCCACTGACTTCATTTATTTCCTCTGACATTCTTCAAACTCCTCCGTCCATCTCTGGTATACATCAATTGATAGATTCTGACCGGTACAGGATGTCAGTAGTTACTTAGTCAAGTTGACATCTAACCAACTCGATTCATTTATTACACTTTAATCGTGTCATATGTTAAATAGAAGTATAGAAGGAACATTATTTCTCGGATTGGATATGATCCAATCTTCAGTAGAATCAAATTTTAAGCAAAGACAGTGCCTGTGTGACACCCCAGATTACCTGTTATCCAATTGGTGACTAACAACCAACTGTTTTGTTTTTTTCTGATACCTCTAAAAATAGAAAACGATGACTTAATAAAAATTTCATTTCATGAAAGGTACATAATTCAGAATGAATATTACCTTTTTCTAACTAGGGTACTTGAAGATCCAAATGAAATACGTAACTGTATGTTCAGATGATCGTTCTGTATAAAATTCTAATTTATTGTTTGGAAGTGAGAGGCCGCCGCGAGATATTGATAAATGTCGACATATATAGTAGATGTAATAAGAGAAAGAATAATAAATAAATGATAATTAAGATAAAGAAAGAAGAAAATAGAGCAGGGGAAAAGAGAGAAGGGAGTATAATGTTAACAGGCCTTGCCACCTCGCAGGAAGCAGGGAGGTTGTAAAAGAAGTTAACATGTCTTCTCGTGATGTGGTGTTATACTGCTTCTAATTGTAGTTCGTGATGTATGTGAGTCATGTTACGTCTCTTAAGTAAAGTGCCTCTACAAATCTTCTGTAATATGCTGTTCTGGTACCGTTGAAGTGACTTCAGGGTTGTTGGCTAAGAAAAGTGCAGTGGTGAAGTCTACTGGTGACTGTTCCAGAAATGATAGAAAATTAATTTTTCAATAAAGAAAAAATTGCGGGTTATTTTCTGTTAGAAAGGTTTAATTTTTACTTAATTTTTTTTACTATAAAAAAAGTAAGAAGAAGGAGTAAATTGACTTAAAACACGAGATTACCAATAAAGAATGATTTACAGATAGGTTATAGAAGCTTGGTGTTGGCTCAGAAGTAAATGGGGAAATCGTCTGTACAAATGACTAAATAACATAAAAGGGTAACTAATGAAAATTCATGTAGGATTAAAGGTGAGATTGCAAAATAATGGTCGTTAACAAACCGCGCATGTGGGGTCTAAGTCGAAACAACCGATTGAGATTAAAAAGGAAAAAGCCAAGTTACTTTCTGATAACTTCCAAAATAGATTTTTTAATTTGTTAGGCAATAAATATAAATTCCTCTTTAAAGGTTCCGTTAACCGCGGCATTTTTTAATCGATGATAACAATAGAAACTATGAGGTTTTCTATTTCTAAAAAGCTCGAGGAGAGGAGTGTAATTAAAATATGATAATTGGAGATTTGAATAATAAGGACTCATTAGGAATAGGGGAGGTGTAGGGAGCGGTGGAGGGGGCTAATAGGGAGGAGATAGCATCTCTGGCGTCACTGCATACCTCTCTACCTCTTTGGCTAGTCTATGCTGTCCTCTCCTCTCTGTCCTACCTCTTTGCTGTCCTCTCCTCTCTGTCCCACCTCTTTGCTGTCCTCTGTCTTATATCCAGGTAGAAGTCCTCTCCCGTCTTACCACCTCTTCGGATGAAGTTTCAGAAGGTCAATTACATCTTGAGGATATCAAATTATAATATTAGCTATCTAAAGTCGAGACTGATATTGACTTGAAATAAAAAAATCTGCATTTGGATTTGTTAGGGGAAGGTTTTGGCAAACATAACTGATATAAAAATAATTGTATTAGGATTCCCTAAAACTTTCCAAATTATACAGGGCAGTGTGTCGATGAACCATCAATGATCCTATGGGGTCGAGGCGAATAAATAAGTCCTGTTTATTAAAATCATTAAAGCTTTATGATTTCGCTGTCTTCATTTTGTCAAATATCGCACTGAAATACGTCATTAAAAAGAGAAAGAAAGGTATCGAGTACCAAAATATCTGTATTCAACATAGACAGCAATAGACCTATACCGAAATATTATATTAGAGCCACTTTGTATTTATTGCGAGAAACCAAATGTTTTTTTAAATGTACTTCAATTATACATTCATATTTAACGCATATATATTAAAGTCCACATAACGAACTTAAATAATTTCACTTATAAATAAAGTACATTTAGAGATCATTTGATTTATTCCAATAAAAAAAAATTGACCAAATTAAACACTCATGAGAGAAAATGAATAGTGTTAAAAATGTCGATGATTTCGGAATTAATAATTAAGGATTAAGCTGAAAATACTTTGTTTTTTCTTGTAATAGTTTCAGTTCGCCAATAGTGTTGAGAAACCCTGGAGTGCTCTAATGGAACCGTGAATGACAATGAATTTGTATGGGAATGAATAAAATGAAAATTTGTAGGATGGAAAATTAGGAGGTTATGAATATTTAGAGTGTTCCATATTTTTGCGTGGTTTCAATTTGGCAGGACATTCAATCTAAGGAATAAGGGAAAACCTGTGCTATATTGAATATTATACATAATCAGAATTACATAAATTTAAAAAAATGCATTTTTTTTTTTATTCTGTAATATTGAATCAGTAAAATGTTAGATCAGATGAAAATATATGGTATATTTTTAGGCAAATTAAGAAGTTGTGAATATTTTTGCTTGGTTTAAATTTGGAGACATCTAATCATCACTAACGCACCTAAAATCTGTACTATACATTATATAAAATCAGAATTACATAATTCCATAAATATATAAAAATGTAAGGATTTTTTTTTATTTTTCGATTCTGTAATATTGCATACATATATTGTTATTTTAGGGTTTGAAAAATGGAAAAAATGTTACTGATGAGTTAATCTGTGAACATGGATGAACAAATTATAATTTTCTTCGAACGTACATATAATTTATGAATCGCAATGAAACAAAGCAGAAAATAGCCTTAACAAAAGGCAGTCGTTAACTATTTGATAAAAGGACTCTGAAAAGGGCAACGGTACTGAGAACAGAGTAGATTATAGAGGCAGTGGCATTATCGATTCGGATCTTAAATCGCTTTACAAAGAGCAATAATAAAAGGAGGAAGGCTCATTGTCTTATAAAATTACAAAAAAGGAATCTCCTTTCGAATTCCATCCTCCTCGAATGTATTCTCTCTAATTTCCCTAAAGCTCACAGTTTTCCCATACAATTATGCGGAAGCCATTGTTAGCATAGGCGAGTGCGTGGATTATGTGGAGATTGTAATCTGAGCTGGAAGAGAAATACCAAACATATCCCGTAGCCTCCTAGATTTAATGCCGCCCGGCTTCTATTTAAACACTTCATAAGAGCTTGCTCATACCCTACCTCTGTGTTCCTGTCCTCGCCGCGTGTCCTCTGGTGATCGGCATCTACTTCGGGGAATCGATCATTTCTACTAATGGACCCTCAGGGTATTCTTCAGCTTTAATTGTAGCAATCAGCTCCGTCACGAATGACAACTGCCCAACCTGGAATCGTTTTTGAACTGAAACTTCCTCTGCAAAAATGAGACACTTTGGATGAAATTAATAGAAAACAAATTGAAAATAATTATGAGATCTGTTGTACAGCAGTAAAAAAACTAAAGATGTTTATGTATCATAAACAATTCTCCTAATCTCACAGTTATTATTTTTGCCAACGCTTCTCAAATCTAACCCATAACTCAAGGTTCAAAATGCATCCTTCATAAGTGTATGCACAATGCACAAACGTTAAAACAATATATATACATAACAATGCGTCTACAATTGATTCATCTAATAGTGGTATAAAAAGGAAGTATTTAAGAACTAATTTTTAAGTTTTATAACGTAGGACAATGAAACTCTGGATCATGTCTCCTTATTTTATCTCATTTAGGTGTATTATATATATATATTAAATTGTCTGACACAATATCTGTTATATGGTTTGATA
>NW_027112407.1:30311-42735 GCF_000696795.3 Halyomorpha halys | reverse complement strand
AAATTAATTATAATGAATTGATAATAAGTAAATTACATTTTTATTCCATATTGTTTTTTTCCTCTGCATCGGTTAGGATCAAACCTGCTTCAAAGGTTCCGTCAAACGAAAAGAATCTGGATAGAAAGTTTTGAAGTTCTAAAAATTTGCTCATTTATGTTATTTAGGGTACCGATTACCCTAAACCTTGTGATCTCAAATTTTGTCCGAACATTTTTTATATTTCCGGGAAAAATTGAAGTTGAAGTTTCTTAATCAGCACTCCGAAAAAACTAAATGAATAAGTTTTCTAACTTCTCCAAAACTAGTCTCTAGTTGACTGGACTAAAACGGAACTAAAGGTTTATTTCGTAAAATTTGACCCTGATAATAAATTAAGCTTAAGTTTGGCTCAATCTTTCAGTATCAGCATATCACAGTAAACTTGGGAATTTGAAGGGAATAAAAATTAATTTTTACCTTTTATTTTTCAATAAATGAGGAATGTTGCTTCTTAGAGGAATGTTTTCAACTTTGAGCGAACTTACTGCGAACACATCCTCCATGTAACTCACCCTGCCCTGTTCGAATCTTCCTTCCTCCTTGATTTTAATAAACAATCCTCCTCCTTTATCAGGAAGGCGGAGGATGTTATCCTGGAAGGAGGAAGGAAAGGAGGCTGGTACTGTTTATACAGGCTCGAGGAGGGCTCCCGTATAATGGCCGACAGCCAGGGAATAAATCGACGCCCACGCCCTAGGTGTAACAAGTCGGATTTTATTTTCGGTTCACGAAGTCACGACTCAGCGAGCTGCACAATGCGCATTACCACGGCTAGCTGCCATTAGAATATCCTCTGATTGGGATTGTTTTTGTCTGCCCGAGCTCCCAGGGGCTGATCTGGAAGATGACCCCTTCTGCGTTCCAGATCTGCGTTTAGGTGGGATAATCAACAAAGCTTCCTACAGCTTGGAGCCTTCTAGCGCATGTTTCTTGTTCAGTAAACCAAAGTAAAGAAATAGGCTCAGTAGAGCTATCTCTTTCTTCGAAAAGTATACTTAATTGAACTTCTGGATATTTTTTCGTAATTATAGCAGTAAAAACAAACACTGTTCCTAATATAGAAAAAATATTATTCTATGTAGATGGTAATAATATTAATCAACCAGCGTTTCGATCCATTTCAGGAACCCTGGAAGATGAAAGGAGAAATACATATTCTAATATTTTCCAATACTGATATTTTATTCTCTTGGTTCCTTTACAATCTTCTACATCATGGTAGAAAGCACTAACTCATACTGAATATCCTATATTTGCTATAACTTTGACAGGCTTATAATAAACATTGATTTGAGATACTTATCGGTGTTGGTGTTCAATGTGATAAAAAGCATCCCAGATAAAATATTAGTCTTTTTTTCGAATTTTACTTTGAAATAATAGACTTTCCCATTGTATCTAAGAACATCGCACGGGGTGGGGTATGCATGATGTATGATTTATATATTATATAAATCTATTTTCCTACTACATTTCTGTAACACCAGCCGTATTATTTGTATCAAATGAGCTGAAATTCGCTATATAGGTTTGTTTTCTAGACGAACAATACGATAAATGTTGGGCTTAGTTTCTGTCAAAAGTTTGTCCAAATCCAAGTGTTTTTTCACTATTTTTAAGGTTTTGCGCTTCTCTACAATCCTTTTCGAATTGAGGCTTTGAATTTTTTTCGCTACCAGTACCACCATTTTTCAAATGTTTTCACACTGTATACCCCATTTAATATTAATTTAGAGGGTTGAAAAATTGTATGTAAATTGAGTTAGTGCTAGAAAAATGCCTTTCGGGGTATAATTTTGTCTGCTAATTTTTTTACTTTTTAAGTTTTTCACACATTTAAAGCTCTTACAAATAGACTTAAATGATTGAAAAGTTTTATTTGATTTTTTTAATGTTTGGTTGATGATGGATTTATTTGTATGTAAAAATTTTAAATTTTCTTTTTCTTTAGATGCCCCTCTTGGCTCGCCAATCAGTAGGATCTGTTCGATATGATTTTAATTTATTTTCTATAGTTTTTTTTTTTTTGAGATCAAAAAGTGTTAATATATTTCTGACGGCTTTTCAACATCTTTTATATCTCAATTCCATTTATAACAAACCTTTATATTTTTTGTATAGCAGCTGGATGGGGTTCCAACCCTGGCAGAACGATCCCGCAGAGAGTTATTGATGGCTTTGGCTATCCGTAGTGTTATTTAAAGTCCATTATTTCCTACGAAGGATCCATCAATCACAATCCTTTATGCCTTATTTATCCCTGTGACAAACCACATAACATTATTCGGCACATTTCTAAATGTTAAATTTTCGACAGAGATAACATTGGGTGAATGTAATCTGAGATGTGGCGCGACATTAGTGACGGGGTTGAGGGTGATAATTGTGCAAACGATCGGGATGAGGCTGATTCATTGTCACGGTGCGTTATGGAGGAATATTATGACCAATAATTAAGCTGCTAATGTTTGAAATAATTATTTGGCGACGCTATATCATCTTTTATTCTTTCGTGATAGGTTTTCTTATTCATTAGTTTTAGTTTGATAATTTTACCTTGAGTTCAGTGTGTTAGGAAAGAATATACAAAGAGAACTATCACAATTTTATTATAAGAATTAATATTCATGTTATGAATATCTAATCTTAATGAATTAGTTATGCTCTAAAATTAAATGAGAAGACACCTTATAATGCATTAAATATGCAAAACTAGTCCATCTTAAATGCATTAAAAACGAAAAGAGTGAAGTAGGCTTGGTTTTAACATGAACTAACATCCTGAAAAATGTAAGTTGGGAATCTTAAATGCATACTGTATTTAATAATTACAGTATGCATTTAAGATACTGCTAAAGATATAGCTAAAGAAAATTTTATAAATGAACTAATGGACTTTGAGTATCATTTTTTTTTTTTTTTAAACTGGACTTTAGGTCATAAATGATGCTAACTCTATTGAATTCATTCAGACATTTTTTAACACAAGAGGTCAACTTTTTATTTCAAACTGTGAACCTTCGTAAATGTTGGAATTAGTTATTTTTGTAAATGAAACAGCATTGAATTATAGAAACATTTTAACAAGAGAGTTCAAATACAATAACTAAATGAAAAAAATACGATTAGGGGTCGATAAGCCATAGAAACTTTTCCTGGCTGACGGTATTCAGCCATTCCAATATTGTCAATTTGTATACTATAATATAGAATATGTAAATAAAGACATATTTTATATTTTATTCGTAATGTAAATATTCCGTATAACGTATTATATAAGCATTCCGAACTATATAACTTTAGGGTTGGAACTAGTATATAAACTCATCAGTAGCTTTATTGTGTAATACAATGATTATATAATATCCTTACGTTATGTTTTATTAAATAAATTATAAATAAAGATTTCAGGTTGGGTTTCTGTGGTGAGTTAAATATTTGCCTGGGGAAACTTGTCCAGGGGGCTTGGAAAAATATTGTGTCCATGGCTCTGTGTCAAAGGTCTTAGTCAAGACGTAAGTGAACCTCAACTCTTAACACATCGAGCTGCCATAGAAATGTAAAATTTTCATAAACTTTAATGTTATGCATTTTAAGCAGAAAATTCCAATTGCCAAAAAAAAAAATGTATTGATGAATACTGTACCAGCCTCTATAGCTCACCTCATATTATTTTAGGATATTCAACCCTTGATCTCAGAAAAATAGACTGCAAACAAAAAAAAATCATTAAAGAACAGTTTTCGTTTTTCGACTTAAAGTCCAGCCAGCAGGTTGATTTTTTTTTCGCTGTTGGGATAAAACATATTAAGTATTTTATTGAGATTCTAACATAAAATGAGATTCGAGATAAAAAAAAGGACCTTTATCCATTCCTTCTCGGCTGAAGAAATTAAATAGAATTTAACATTAGACGAAAAAGAAGGTGCGAATATAACGAATATTAATTTTTTTTTGTCAGACATACTGTGTATTATTTACTGTGGTCTGCAGAAAAATAAATTGTATCCCCCCTGTAAAAAAAATAAAAATAAGAAGAGAAAGGCGGTTGAAGTGGATTTATAATACCCGAGTGGCTAAGGGGGCAGTTAGGAAGTAAGTGTTCCTTTAAGAGTTTAAGAGAGGTTTTCAGCTCCCGCTCCTCATTGTAAGGGACTCTTGGAAAAGCCCTATTTTACGTCAAGCTATCTCCCAGGGCAGAATCATTTGGCCCATTGTCTCTGCCAGATAAGGAGTAATCAGAATAAATTTCCATGTCCTTCCGTCGGTGTCTTCTTCCTCTTTTACTCCCCTGCCACTGTCACCCTGAAGGATGTTTACCTTACTATTTTTAACTCTATTCTTTATTTATATAACTCCATAGTTTTAGCTTTTTATTTTTTGTTTCTACTTTGTCGACTATTCCAAGTTCCAGTTTATTTTTTTGACAACATTGGTTTCCAAAAATTAAAGTCCTGTCGTTGATCTTAAAAGCTCTCATTTTGAACAACCTAAGTTCTTCTCAAAGACAACTTTGTATTAAAACACTAATATCGTTTGATCCTTATCTTTTTATAGCTTTGTTTATTTTTGTCTAAGTTTTAATTGTTTTTCCTATTTTACGGTACTATGCCCCGTTATACGGTAAGACGATTATAAATATTATCTTCTTATTTCATCTCATAAAATATTTAACCATTTTCTTATTTACACAACATACAAATTTACGTTCTTATTAAAACCCTACTTTCAAAATGAGGTTATATTCTACTTATAGTTTGAATTAAGTAAATTAGTATAATAAACAAAATTAAATGAATAATTATTCTGAAATACATTAATGCGTAATCTTGCTTAGGCAAAAGATAAAGAATTTAGTAACTATTTAAAAGCTAAGCAAGATTCTCAACTGTATTAAAAAAATATGGCGCAGCGCGCTTTGACTTTGAGTTAAAATTAATCATGCCTCGTTTCAGAACAGATAATTTATACATTGTGACATGATTTCCAAGTGAGCCTTTTAGTTGACAAACTCCAACAAAAATAATCTGCTTTACTCTATATACATTTATTATAAATTCTAGATGAATTTATTTATTTCAGAGCGGGTCGAAATAGCTTTTTGTGTCCTTCGACGGAATCCAGGTTATATTATCTTTACTAACTTGCGAAGTATAGAATACTTGATCGCAACTTAGTAGCCCCACCCGGTCTTGGAACTTACAAGTGACTCCAGTAGAGCCCAATACAAGGCTATGTATTACAATATCAAAGACCCCGTTGCTCGGTTTATCCAGAGCCCTCCCCGGACCACGAAGACCCGTACCCGAAGGACGTCCCCTGGCAGTAATGTATTCCGCCTGCCACCCTCCTATTGTTATCTCTTCGGCGGTATCTGTTCCCATTGTACTCCTTGTTCTGCTTTGCATTCCTCCTCCTCTTACACGGGAGGGTTAATTAGAATCCAACCCTCAGTGTGTGCCATAAAGATGTCCTTCCCCGTCTTACCTACCAAACTCAACTTCATATGACTAATTCCTCTCCGCTGTTGAAAAAGGCATTATAATTTTTTTTTTTAAATAGAGAAAATGTCCATTTTACAAGTAATGTTGCCCAAATATATTGGCTTGCGATTAGACACAGCATATAAATCAGTCTGTTATTAGATATAATATAAATAATAATATGTAAAAGGCACTATAATTTTTTTTACATAGATAAAATGTCCATTTTACAAGTAATGTTGCCCAAATATATTGGTTTGCGATTAGACACAGCATATAAATCAGTATGTTATTAGATATAATATAAATAATAATATGTAATTATCCAATACTTATATAATATTTTTCCATTATTATTATTTTTTTAATTATATCTAAACATCACAATATAATTTTTGTTTCTGTTTCTCTTGTATACTAACCCTCTGCAAGAGGAGTTTATTGAAAAGCACTATATAGTGTTCTTTTTTTATAACTAAGTTACATTTTTTGTAAATTTTTTTTTGTGTATTTGTTTTAGTATATTTTATTTTTTTATTTATTTTGTTTTTGGTTCTTAAATGTATCAGTTATATCCTCTCTATTCCACTCTCATGTATCTCATATTTCCCTTTTCCTGTGATCCATCGAAAAAAATTCAATTTATTACGCTAGATTTATTTAAATTTATAAACATAAAACAATAACAATAAATAATAATAAAACGAAATTATGAATAAGCGAAAAAATAGAAATAAATAAATAATAGTTTTAGTATAAAGTCAAAAACAAATAAATAAGTTACAAACAAATTAATAGGTTAAAAACAATATTTTACATTTCCTCACGGCTAATTACCACTATGCACGACTAACCATGCATGTGATGTTTGAAGTATGTGATGTATTAAAATTTCAGAAACTACAATTTTAAGTTATTTGAAGATTTATTTTTTTATGAGCTGGGTTTTATAAATCGGACTTCTTTACTATATGACAGAAGTTTTAGCTACCGTGAATACTTATCCAAAGGTTATCTAAGAATAATTATGTTAATAGAAATAATTCAATTTGCCTTAGAAACTGGCATTTCTTAGATTACGTCGATAAGGATAATCTTAGATTATTTGTTTCAATGTTAAAATTATTGACACTAAAAATATTAAGTTTTACAGTAATATATCTTTAGTTATTACGCAGATCATCTTTTATTCGAACCAATAAAGAATAGATTCAAAACATCTGTTCTTCATTCTTTAAGAATCCAAGGCAATTGTGGAATGGAAGCCGGGGAGTACCATTCCACCCTAGCCGAATATAAAATGCATTCAGACATCGGAACACATGCACTGAAGCCACAAAACAACCAAGGCTGGCAAAAAAGGAAACAGAGGCAAGCCTGGGAAGAAGTAAAAATGTTTGCATTAATTATGTTTGTTTTGGGGATACCTCGAGGACGAGCGATTGTCCACAGCGACCAAATAAAAGAGCCGGAGCTAAACGTCCTCCGGTACCTACAAGAAGTCCTTTGAAGTCCCGAACCCACGGTTGACTCCAATTAAATCAGACTAAAGGAACTCTCATTGGAACGGTATTTGTAAACCTGGAGGGGTGATGTAGGCGTACATAAATCTTAATGGTACAATTAAAGGGTTCTGATTAGGATATCATTGTTGTTTAGGCTCAATTAAAATGGCGACCTCCTAGTTCTTAAAGCGGAGACACCCTCCTCTTTTCCTCTTGTTTTCTGTTTATTCAGTCCCATTATTAGCTCTTGGACCATTAGCTTTTCTTATTGCTCCCTTCCCGAGGGATCTGAGTAAATCTTCACCGCTCTTGCATAATATATCAGCCTTATCCACTCTCCCATCTCAAGACCATTTATTATTTTCCTACTAATTTTGCACTAGCAATTAAGGCTTTTCAAGAGCTTGTTGAGCGGTAGGGGAGATTAATGTAAGATCGGGTTGGCGATCCGTAGGCAAGTGTTAATGTTAATCTCCCTTCTAGTCCGGTGGTCATGTCTGTATTGAGATGAGATTGCAAAATCCTTACATGCAGTTACCTTCCAATTAAAATTTATATTTTCTTCTAAATTCGCTCTTTCCATTAAGTTTCTTCAGACATTTTCAAATTATCTGTAAATTTCGCAATTGTACCTTTCCTCGTTTATTTCTCTACAGATTTCAACACAAAAAAAAAATACGAATCGAACTGAGAGGTGAAATTAATTATTAAATGAGTCAATTTTCAGTTTTATTAGACCATTGAACTATTTTCGCAATTATTAAAAAGATAAATCAACATTTCCGTTTTTATTTAAATATTTGCTCAATGAGTCTTTTAAAATATTTTCATCGGGATCTTTCAAGTCTAAAATTTATGATCTAAAAGACTAGCCGAGATTTTATAACCACGTAACTGATGAAAAAGTTAATTTTGAATTCCCTCAAACGCGCTGAAAATTCCCAATTAAGTTAATTGGAAACTAGATTAGAACTATATTTTTTGCGAATAAAAATAATATAGATGACAACATTTAATGTTTTTTTTTTTATCATCAGATATCTTAATCTGATTTCAGATTCCATTAAATATTGTTAACATTTATAGAATAATTACTTGTATGATTAGATATTGAGGGTCGAATTCATAGACGGCACTAAAGTATAAAGATTATGTATAAAGTATGTATAGAGATTAACTTACATTATATTCTTAGTTTAATACGAAAAATTAATAATCGTAAACAACTCAACACATGATTTAAGTAGTAAATTTCACTTACCTAAGTGAATGTTTTATTAATGAATTAGTAAAGTGAAATTATGTCGAAACCCACCTAGCTTGTGTAAAGCTTGAGTACCCTCTATTAATTCGTTTCTAAATATCATTATTTGTTTTTAAAACATTAGGAAGATCACTTTAATATTTATTAGATTAATAAATAATAGCAATTTTCAAATCTCGTTTTAAATTAAAATTTGTTAGTACCACAAAAAAAAAAAAAAAAAAAATAGACTTATTTGAAAATAATTCAAAATTATCTATTAGGGTCATATTCATTAACGCCCCTCAAGTAAGTAAAAAAAACATAGGAATTTGTCTGTACACATTGTAGGTAATAATTTTTTTTTTCTTATAATACTGAAAAAAAAGATCTCACACATGTTGTGTGTGTAAATGAGCATATTTGTAATTAATTAGGTTTTGTAATTAATAACCTATGTTCCTACTACCTTGTCTATCAGTTGTCACAGTGCTTATAACTATTTGTTTAAAAATAGTAAAAAAAAAAAACTTAAAAAATAAATAATTTAAGCTATGGTGATAAAATACTTTTAACTCAAGAAATAGTATACGACAATTTTGTCTCTGCATTATATTCAATTTATCAAAGTTCAGTTTTGATTTTCTGTGAAGCAGAAAAATCAATTAATTATTTCAAAATTTGTTGGCCTTAAAAAAAATGAGTCGGTTTGACTATCCGTCGTAAGTGTTCGTTTAAAAGTGCCCTAACGCTTTAGCATATATATTGACCGCCCTCATTATCAGCCTCTTTTATTTTCTCATTAATAGTTATTTAGCCGCGTACAATTTATCATCTTGGCTTATCCAGCGTTCTCCTTTACTCTGTCATTCAACGAGAAGGAGATTGAGACGTCAATCAGTTGAAGTTGTCAAAACAGGAACTGACATATACTCGCATTGTTCATTTTCTACCTTGTCTACCAGTTCCTGACGCAGCCGTACCTCATCCATTCCGATCAAGATCTCAGGGTGGCACATTTATTATCGCCATAGCGTATGGAGGAAGCTTACTTTATGCATCTCCTACTCCGTCCTCGTAGAGGATTTTCATGAGAAGTTGATCTCTGGCAATAAATAATTAATTTCATTTTCACAGCAAATATCGTATTGCAGTTCAATATTACTATTTATGTTGAACGGTACTTATTTAGTCAATAGCGAAATTTAAATTTTTCAACTAATCTTTGTGAACAAAATCAAAAGTTATTAGTAAAAATTTCATTAGTGAATGCTGCTGACATATTTAAGAATAAATCTAGTTTGATTTCATTAAAATTCCAGAACATGTCTGCGACCATCCTTCAGTCATAGTAACACACAGAATCAATCGATGATTTGTTTGTTCATTGTTTAAGATCTCTATGAGAAAGGACCTTCGGACCAGTTCAACTGGGTTACATTTTCTTGGCTTACAATGATTTCTCCTTCTTCTTTTTTTTTTGTAAATTGTTGGTCGTTTATCCATGATAAATGCATAATATTGTTACGAAAGTCTAATGGGTGCCGTATTGTTTTATATTACATTGAATATTTTACGAAACAAAATGGTCCTCCGGGCTGGATATTTAAACTTCACTTTAGTATTATTGTCCTTACCCCTCTTGAACAGATCCGCTACCTTGAACTACATCTGGACAAACGACTAACCTGGAATCCTCACACAAGACTGAAAAACAGGAAACTGCACGTCGATTTCGACTATTACAGCACTTACTAGACAAACGGTCTAAACTTCCAATTCATTACAAAAGACTGATTTACATGACAATTATAAGGTCTATCTGGACATACGGCGTTGAGCTCTGGGGCTCCACTAAACCTTCGAATTCCTCTCGTATCCAATCCTTACAATCCAAAATCCTTCTTAAAATCCTAAATGCTCCCTACTTTGTCAAAATAAAATCATCCACAAAGACCTTAATGTTCCATTCGTAACCGATCTAGCCCGAACCAGATATCAATCCTTCCATTGCAAACTCCCTTACCACTCAAACCCATTAGTTCCTAATCTATTTTTTTCTAATCTTTCTTCCTCTTTTATTCCGGACAATCCTCCGAGGCGTCTGAAAAGAAGATGGCCTCGAGACCTTATATTGTAAAAATGTTTTTACAGTGCTACCATTGGGTAGGTTCTCTACATGCTTGTACCGTTATGATTTCCTCAAAGTTACATGATGTATTTATGTACAGTTGTAAATAAATAAATAAATTTAAAAAAAATAGTATTATTGTTGTATTTTTGACGATTTAATAACAAAAACTTTCTTCCTTATCGCTAATATGGTCTTGTGGTAGGAATTTATGTTTCCATAACAAATGCATTGATAACTCCGTAAAGAAATTTGTTTGCCCATTTACGTTACATATAGTAATTATCTGTTAAAATTACCGTTTACCAAAATAATTTGAACTGGTAATTACTCGATGTTACCATCCTTGTAATAATTGACTAAATGCCCCGAGGACAAGACCCAGAGAGCAGAGACACCTGCCTGCCGCGACATCGGGTAGGCGGCCCTCCTTGATAATAATGGCCTATGAAAGGTTCCCCGTAGCGAGCCTAATCAACACGAACAATACGACGATTAATAACGTCTTTCCATTGATTTGGTCCAGGCAACGGGTCGCCTCTTTGTTGCGTTTTGTTGGGGGTTCCGCTCCGTCTTAACTGTACCCTATCCGTCTCTTAAATATTCCTCCTTAGGAATACACACGCTGCGTTTAAAATGCTTTGGAAGTTGAAATTACTGATATATTCGAAACCATACGCGATTAAAATTTTTCATTGCATACTTTGTTCTTCTTCAAAGAAATCCTTGCAGAGAATTTACACTTTATATGATTGTCACTTGCCTGTATATATTTCCTACGTCACCATCTTAATCTCAGTTGTTCTTATTCTTATTATTATCTTTGTTCTTATTCTTGTTCTTATTCTTATTAGTCATCTTATTGAATTTTATTTTTTTAATAAATTAATTTGTTTTTAATAACTAAAACATTGTAAGGAAACATACGTTCTTCCGAAGTAGGAGTCATATCTAGTTTCTTTCTTATCAATGATGACTTTGATAATGTACAAGAATTATTTGAAATGTTCTCTCAACATCATTTTTTTCATAATTTGGAGGGTCTGAATCCTCGAAATTTGTTACAATGTAAGATAACACGGCTGAGAGTTCTATCCTTGATTCTCTGTTTGACATCTTCCGTTTAAAACTGTCGGTTCTTCTAGTATCTTAGTTTTAATAAATTGTCTTCCTGTTTATCTAACTGTATGTCTTAATTGTTCTCTGTTTTTTTATAATTTCTAATAGAGACTGTATTGACTGTTGTAACTAGAGTCGTTGCTAAGAGAGCAGTCATGGATCCCAATTCAGAAAGGTTGTTAATCTCGATACGTATGATAGCTTCCCGTTCTACTGTATATTTCCCAATTGAATACTAAGTATGGCTCTGACGATTTGATGAATTTTTAAATATTTGAAGTTACTAGTACTACGCACCTGTGTCTATTATTCATGCATTCCTGTATCAGGCTTGTAAGCTTTAGAACTTTTCTCTAAACGCCAAGAAATAGTTAAGCTTCGGCTAGTACTATCATTTATGTTACTAGAAATCAATTTATAATATATTTTAATTTAAATTGAACCGTTCTCAAGAAATTAGGTCTTAAAGCCTTAAGTAATTTGGTAATATTTTTTTTCTACTCAATCATTGGACCAGTTTCTCTGTTGAATATTATTTGTAATATTTTAAAGATTTGTCTTTAATTTTAGTCCATACTTAGTAGAGAGTATTAAACTTTCAATGGGAGAAAGATTCGTCAGGCTCTTCACTATTTAATGATCTGGGTAATTTAGTGCAAGGCTAAATATTACCCATAGATCTTAAAAGTATATTAGAGATGGAGTTTTTTTTAATGAATGAACCGTATTGGGTTTAATTGAAAATTATCGAATATATTAACTTTAAATTGTACTCGACAAAATAATATAGTGAATACACAAAAAAAATAAAATTTGGCTAAATACAATTTTAAAATTTTTTTATTGAATGCTTCAGACTTACTTGATGTAAGATAATGGATCTGCGTCATGTTCTTTCCAT
>NW_027112407.1:0-29712 GCF_000696795.3 Halyomorpha halys | reverse complement strand
AGGCAAAATCCAGTTAATTGATTGTGAGGATTCAGGTTTGTTAAATCTTTTGCTCTTCAAGCGGCTAAAGGTTTGCATTCTAACTTATCTCCTCCTAAATGCTAACAGATGTGACACTTACAAGGGGTGGTCCAACGTTTTATGCTTCGATTGCTGGAATTCTCTGAGTTATGTTGTTGATAGGTGTAACTTCAACCCCTACATCTAGGAAAAGGGTAGATCAGACTTTATCGCTTTCGATTTCCTAATACCTATGAATGTAATATTACTTTATTTGTGTATTCTGTAACATAAGGATTAATTAATAGGAAACTATTTTACTCTTTCATATACTCGACTAAAAATAATAACTGAACTTTCACTGTGAATGTGGTCATTCTTGTTATCTGCTCTGAGGGAGTTTGTTTCTTAATTAATTTGTTTTTAAAATCAATAAAACAAATATGCTATTAAGAATTGCCGGTTGTTAATGATTAAGTCTATTGATCTAATGACTAAATTTTAGAGAAATTAAGCGTAAAACGTATCCCATAACCATGCTATTTCATCATAATGTTGAACAAAAAAAATACTTGCATTGTATCTGAAGAGATTATGGACCCACATAAGAATTTCCTATAGAAACTAATTAAAATGTATTGATTTTTTAATTTTAGTTTGCATTATACGTTATCTATCCATGACCTTTTAATTTATGTATATTAACTTGAATATACATTTTATTTTATTTACAGTAAAGACTTCTTTGTACCTCAAAATAATACGATTTAAATTATCCAAGTATAATCATGCTTTCCTTTAAATTTAAAAGCAATTTATATATCTGTATGTGTATGTTGATATAGATTAAATATAATTAATCCAAATATTTTTCAGGTCGAACTGGCAGTGTCCGCTATTCCATCAATTCAGGTGACCCCGACGGGTACTTCTCCATCGATCCTGTTTCTGGCAATTTGAGGACTGCTGCAAGGTTGGACCACGAGGCAAGATCAAGTCTACTTCTAAGCGTACAAGCGGCTGCAGGAAATCCAGTGGCTTATGGAGTTGCACAGGTAATTTTGTTTTCGTAGTAATATTACTAACTTTTAATATTCCAGTGATTTGTGAAATTAATCATTAAATATGTCCTTGTAGGTCCAAATCTCCATAGAAGACGTCAACGACAACGCTCCTGAGTTCGATTCCGAATCCGTGAGGATATCAGTTCGGGAATCGGAGTCAGGTTCAAGCCCCCTTTACACCGCTCATGCTACGGATAAAGACTCTGGAGACTTTGGAAGAGTTACCTACAGGTAATACAACAGATTAAAATACTGTTCTGTACCTAATCCTTGAAAATTTTATTTGCTTAGTGATGTTCTTACGGGTTATACGATTCGTAACTTCTTTATAGGCTTGAAGGCGGCCCACGTGGTCTCTTCAGGTTGGACTCGAGGACAGGCGACCTCTGGCTCTCCGGAAGATTGGACTACGAAGCAGCACAAAGACACTCCTTGCTCATCACCGCGGCCGATGGAGGATCTCCACCTCTTTCGGCCAACCTCACCGTTCTCTTGGAAGTTCAAGACGTCAATGATAACCCTCCTGTATTTGAAAGACCCGAATATTCCGTCCCAGTGTCGGAGAGTCTGCCCCTCAACTCCCAGGTATCTGTCAATATACTTTAATAGATGTCATTAAAAATCCTAAAGTATTAAAAATGTTGTGTTGGGAAAAAAAGTATAATATAATCATATCTCATGTTAATTATATTCGCAGTTTCTTCATGTGGCATTTTTAAATTCCCTACAATATTCAAACATGAAACAGAACAATATAACAATAATAATAATAAAAATTGAAAGTTAAATCCTTCTCTAAGTTATGCATACATAACTAAATGCTAGATTACAAAGATAATAAACAATAATGGATTACATAACAGTAGAATAACAAAGTGATTAATAAAAATGACACCTGAACTGAACAAAATAACTATAAAACTCGCATTTCCTTACAATTATCAACTTACAACTATTCAAAACATAAAAATATACAAAGAATAAAAATTAGATATAATTTAATCCATTAGGATTGATCGGAGGGCACTTCCGTCCCCAAAGATAACGCAGCAGTAGGGAGTTTCAATTGTTCAATGTGAACCGTCCTCCGCTTCCTCAGTTTCCCTCTATTTTCGATAAAGAATATCACTCAGGCCTTAACTTATATATATAATCAGCTGGAAAATCAAATTTGA
Source organism: Halyomorpha halys (assembly GCF_000696795.3). Lineage (NCBI taxonomy): Eukaryota > Metazoa > Arthropoda > Insecta > Hemiptera > Pentatomidae > Halyomorpha > Halyomorpha halys. Next base: position 27,473 of record NW_027112407.1, on the reverse strand, counting down.
ATTCATACAATTTCTAATTTATAAAAGAGTTGCATAATGCAGTTTTTGTCCTCAAGCCTTGGGTTCCAGGTGAATATTTGACCATTTTTTCAGTTTAAAAATATCAGTAGTCTTACGTTGACTTGCCGTTCAAAAATTAAACGAAATATCTTTTAATATAAATTAAAGGAAATTTAAAAATTTAGCTATGTCGACTTCTAAGGTGCAAATATAAAAAAAAAAAAAAAAAATGTAGAGCTTATTGGATAGAAATCTTGAGAATTTTCTATGACTGTTTCTCTATAAAGGGTTTATTCTTTTAAAATATATTTTCTGTGATATGTAAAACCGTGAGTAGGATTTAATTTTATTAGACAGAATGCCGAAGTTTTATCTAAAATCCCTCCATGAGTCGATCATTTAAGAAGAAAACATAACTTACAGACTATCTAAAAGATACAACCAGATTAACCAGTAAGAAGTGGCTGTTAAAAGTTTTAGAGTTCCCACACAAGGAGAGAGTTGGCCAGCGAACTCTAAAGAGCTTAAGAGCGGGCCAACTTTGCTTTGAAGCATTCCCCTCTTTATCGCTATCTCTCTTTTCCTTCAGTTCTACAACTCGTAGGTTTTCCTAGTCGTTTACGCCCTCCTATAAAAGCCAACGTCCATTTGCTACAAGGGATACATTTATTTTTACATAGGATTCAAGTTAAAATGAAAAGTAAAGTTTTTAATCCGTGTGCTGGAACTTCTCCTGGGTGTCCTCGGTGAACAACATAGAGAGAAGAAAAAGAAGAAACTGGAAATGGGAAAAAAGATTACAAATTGAATATGGTCGGAGGAGTTATTCGAGATAAGATGGCCGTTTCCAATGACAGAAATGTTCCCAAGCGATGTTTACGCTTCTGCTCAAATGCTATTTCACTGTTCGGTCTCATTCCGGATCCAAGGCATAAAGCTAATAAATATACTTTACTGCCAGGAACAAAGTCAGCCTGGGTTTGCACCTTGGCGATAGTTTTTTTTTGTTTTCATATTGGAAATAATTATTACCACAGGAATGCCATTGGTCTTGTGTGGAGATGGAAACAATAAATTACATTTTTTCAATTATAATATTATATTTATTAAGTAATTATCTTTTTTTTTCATTATAAACATTTTATATATACTTTACTTTGCGAATTTTTAATTTAAATAAAATGTCATATGTTGATGCTACAATTTATTTTTACTAACAGTGGCATTATGCTGTTCCTTTAGAAGGGTGTATATAAAACGAATCCCAGACACATTTATAAATTTTTCATATATTTAACCGTTACATCGGCTATACCCTCTTACCCTCTTGCTTACAGGAGAAGTATGGAATACTATATGAGAATTTATACTGTGATGCACTCTCCCCCATTGTACTAAACACTTTCTACAATTATTCATGTGCTGTAAAAAAAAAAAAAAATTTAAGTAATGTTATTTATTTAATCTTCTAAGTTGATTTTTAAATACCGTTAGCTACAAGGTTAGGAATGATATTTCCTATCCTAAACAGAAATTCCAAATTAAAACCAGAAACAACTGTTCTTATATTTAAAACAATTCTCAGGGCACTGCTGAGTACGGCTGTGAAGTCTGGGGAGCGGTATCCTTTATGAAATGGAAAAAATTACAATCTTTTTAAAATAAAGTCCTAAGAATCGCAGTTAATGCTCCTTGATTCATAAGAAATAGCCAATTGCATCGGGAATTATATATGGAGTCAATAGAGGTTTATATAATAAAACGGTCCATCAAGTTCCACTCCCAGTTGCCGTCAGTTAAAGGAGCAGTGACCTACAACCTGGGAAACCCAACCTCAACACGAAGACTGAAGCCCAGGCTGCATTCTGTTAAAAAATTCTATATTTATTAATTCATTAGTCACACTACCTCTATTTTACTTATTATTATTATTATTTTTTTCTTCTCTCGTCCCTTTTTCAAATTAGCTTGTTTCTTTTGTTGTTTTCTCATTTATTAAGAAGCATTATTCTTATCTTATCTATTTTATCTTTTTTTTTCTTTCAATTATAACATTGTATATAGTTAGGGGTGTCTTTGGTATAAGACTATACCTCCCCCCATAATAACTATTTAAAATAAAAAATGAGTATTAAATTGAACTTACTAAAAAATTAACATTTATCTCAGGAGTATATTAATTAATTTAGTAATTTTATATTAAGTAATAATATTGGAAAACCTCTCTTTATTTATTTTTTATTTTGGTAATCCTTCAGATTCCCTTGCCTTTGATTGTGAGAGGTACATGTTTTCAACGTTAATATTGGAAAATAAATTTTAGAAAATTAAATTTTCTAATTTGTTAAGTATATTGGATACATGTCTGTGATTGACTGCTTGATTCTTAGCCTGGTGTTAATGCACTTTTCGTTTTACCTATTACTGATGTATGTACATGCATAATATATACATACATATGAATTGCTACGTAACTACTGACGAAAGCTGTTATCTATACAAACCCTGAGACGGGAAGACACTTGGTATGAAAAATCTCTTAAGCGGTTGACATCGTATGATTAATGCATGTCGGGAATGCCTGACATCTGTAACCGGTCGCTTGGAAGGATAGGATGTTGAAAACAAAATTTTACATTTTAATTTTATTTTTTGATTTTTATTAATAGTCGACTCCTCAATGGCCCTGGAAGTGTTGGAATATTCGTTAATACTTTTTCAATGTAAGGAAACAACTTTTATTGTTGAATTGTGAAGTTAATTTTTTTCTAATTGGCAGAGAAATATTAGATGTCAAAAATCTTAAGCCACAGTACAAAAAAGTTTTTTTTTAGTTTTTTTATAATGTCTTTTTATTATAATTTTATATTATACATACACGCCACTGTAACCAGATAAAAAAAACTTCTTTTAGTTAAATGTGGTGTAAAACAGTAAATTTAATAATTTTGTTAATTTTATTCCCTTAAAACACGGTAAAGGCAAAGGTAAAGGTCCATTAAAAAATGCGACTGTCGATGATGCTTTAGGGGTATGTTTGAATTACTTCAATTGGTTTAGAACTCCAAGTTTAATTTGGCGGCTAATGTTAGCCCAAAGCAAATCAAGGTCGATAAATTGTATTACATAACTTTCAGGTCATAGTTATTCAAAGGAATCAAATTTAATGTAAACAAATTTATTAAATCTACATAAAATATTGTAGCATTTGTTTTTAGTTTGTTAATTAACTTACTTGCAAAAGAATTTTTAAAAAATAATAATAAAAAGATTTCTGGTAAAATTTAACAGGTAATTAATTAAAATAAACAAATTTTTTTTTACTTTTTACACAAAATTTTAGAGCGATAATTATTGGTGGTAAATGATACTTCATTTTATAGGCTTCTGTACTGTCTTTCTCAAAAAGTTACTTTCCCTTGCTAGTTTCAAAAGCCTTCATTAAAAAGTTTATTATGGCTTATAACTCTAATCAATTACAGGACACTCCTGTTTCTCTTTATTGCCTATTTATATTATTATCAAAACATGGTAAGTCATTACCAATGTAAATGTGAAATAAAATAAGTTTTCAGTATTCGTGTGTTAAGTTACTTTCAATGCATTTAGAGTTAGAGAAAATATTCTTGACGTGGTGAAGTAGAAATCGCTTTTGGCGTTTAAGTCTGTTTTTCAAAAATGAAAATTGTGGTAAGCAATGTAAATTTTTAGCTTTTCATCTCTGTGTTCTATCTGAATTTTACCCCCTATTAACATACAAGTTATTATTGAAATTCTGTATTGAAAAACTTATGAATGAGGATATTCGATTCACATAGTTTTCAAAATTTTCAATTTTCATGTTTATACTTTCTAGGAATATTTTGTAATATTTTCATCAATTTTATTGTTAATTTCACCGTATTTACATTTTTCAAATTATTTCGCTTAGTACATTTTTATTTTTCTTAGAAAAAGATCCAATTACCAAATTTTATGAGGATAATAATTAAATAACTCCATTGTATTATTTGTTTTATTGCTTTGGGCTGATTCTAATCGATTTTGCAACGCAATCGTTGAATTTTTTTAACTTAAAAATGCATCTGGCTTGCAAATCTACTCATGAGATGGCATATGAAAGATGAGAATGGCAACTTAAATCAACGATTACAATTCATTGTATTTTGTTTCTTTTTTGAAACTGTCTTTTAACATTTCAAAAAGTTGTATACGATATTTTGTTTATTTTCAGTTTTAACTCGAATTTATACATGTATTTTTTTACTTATTTATGTCTCTTATTTTGACTTTTTTATCACATAAAAATTCCATCTTTTGCTACGAACTTTAAGCCATACCAATGTACTTCGATCAATATTTTTAGCTAGTTTTTTCTGATTTCTTATGGATTTCACTAACTACGCTATATCTCATATAGAATTTTTAGATCTCTTCTAAGCATTTTCGACTACTGTGGAGATGAGAACCATTCAATCCTATTCCCAGAATTCCTCAGTTCTGCTCTGATGGTTACATTCCTCGAGTCCTGACATGTTAATGATTAACTTTTCAATCGCCGACTGATACAGTTTACAGGCTGTGACCCTGACCGGAGGGTGTCGCCCCCAAAGCCCTCTGGTGGGGGGTACCTCCATCAATCTTCCTCCTCAGGTAATTAGCAGCTAACATCCATCTCGTGCCTCGTGGGTGGATCCTCTGTCCGTCCAAAAAACAAATCCATAATCTATCATTAATTATTTTTTTATTCATCCTGACACCGCCTTCCACCTTATAGTATCGGATAGTATAGATAATCTATCATCAGGATTTACAATAAACATAATTATTACAAATGTACACTTATATTTAATTTATGTATGTAATTTAACACAGAATAATACAAATTTGAATGTATTTTCGAAATAAAGCTGAAAATAAAACCTCAGAGTTTCATATCAATTTATTCATTAATTGTGATTGAATTCCCTTAGAGGAATCAAACTATAATAATCGAAATCAATTAGTGATTCTCCCCAAATGGATGGTCCAGCTTCTCATATACAAGTTTGTTCTCTCGAATTATTGAGTACTATGTTGAGGTAGAACCTTGAGATAGCCTCCTTATCTCTAAGGTGTTAAAGGGTCCCTCGAATAATGGTGATGATGATGAAGGTGCGTTGACCCGGTGTCGCCCACAACCCGCGAACATCATCCATCAATCCATCAAGATAGTGTTGCTAACAATAACCATCGCCCACACCTATCTCCTGGACGATAGTTCTCTAGAAGGCCTTCCACGGTCGGAGCACATTCGTTAGCGGCAACTGAAAAAGATAATTTAAGTAAATATGTTAATATCAGAAGAAAATTCCATTCAGTTTTACCAGTCAATTATTTATATTTCTCTATAATTTCTGTTAAACTGTATTAATTTGAATTATTATTATTTTTTTTTTGCAGGTGGTCCAAGTCACAGCAGTGGACCTAGACACAGGAAACAACGCACGGCTGACCTACAGACTCGTCGGGACCTCCCACGAGTTCGGTGTGTTCCCAAACAGTGGATGGGTCTACCTCCGCGGCAACTTGGACCGAGAGAGGCAGGACTCGTACCGACTCCAGGTGGCCGCCATGGACAACGGTTCGCCTCCCGCCACCGCCACCACCTTGGTCAGTGTCACAGTGACGGACGCCAACGACAACGATCCCATCTTTGGCGAAGAGCGCTATTCCTGGTACGTCGAGGAGAACCTCCCTCGGGGTGCCGTCGTCGGACGTCTCAAAGCCTCCGATCCCGACCTGGGCCAAAACGCTGACGTCACGTTCTCCATCATACCATCCAACTCTAGTTTCCAAGTCGATCCTCTGACAGGTCAGTGTGCATAAGTGTTTTGTTAATTCGATTATATTGTTAGCCAATCATCCTGCTCCTTGAGAAACCTTCCTCCGCAAATACATGACGCGTAGAAAAGATCCAGGATAAATAATACGCGCTAGATGTTATTTTAGCATGTTCCTAGACTGCCAAGTGCAATATGGCACCAATCCGTCACCGCCTGCAGGAATATGCATGAATACTATATTTGGCGGGGAGCCGCATCTGGGCAAGTTATTATTCCAAGTCGACATAATCGAACGTCGGCCGAAGCGATTACCCCTAAGCGGTTTATTTCTCATCAGTATTGCTTCTAGGAGTCTCCCCCTTCTTGATGAACGCACGTACACAAATTGCCTCACCACGCCCAGGAGAATAAGAGGAAAAAAGGAAGGATAGGATACGGCAAAGAGTCCAAACGACTGGACATTAAGAAAGGTTCAAGTTAAATATGAGCGAGTGGCTATTTAACGAAATCCATCGGGAGAGTAATATAATAGCTTGATTATAATGCCCCACTCTCAGCTCGGTTATTATACTAATGGCTGAGTCAGCTATTATCTATAAATGTTGGACCGATCCATTTTTCAATCTCTTTTTCGATCCAATATTCGGGTCTTTACCCTCAGAGAATCGTTGTTTTCATATCGTTCACAAAAAAAAAAAAAAAAAAGTGGAGATAAAAATAAAAATTTTCCTCACTCATTAAATAAAAAAATAAAATATAAGCTATAAAATAGAATTGAGATGTTCTATGTAGAAGTTAATATATAGTCCACTCCCATGGAATACTGTTTATGAAAGGCAATCTTCTCAACTGCTCACGAAAATCCGGTCCTGAAAATCATACTCGGACGCGGTAAGACTAATTGAGCGGTAAGGAAACTAAAAGAGGAACCTAGCGGTCTCGGGAGATTTCTTCCGCAGAGTTAACCATCCTCAGGATAATGGTGGAGGATCAACTATCTCAGTGAATGGCGGATAATTATGGACTAGGGCAGCCTATCCTTCCAAAATGCTATATCTACTGAATTAATTCTTGAATCTAAAGAAGAAAAAAATAAATTAAACTAGTTTTCATTAAACTAAGAGAAAAAATCGTTGAGAGTTGATAGTTCTAGATAGTGCAACCATCCCCTCTTGCAAGAAGTTTTGTGTTTAACTACCACTATTTTACTAACTGTTAGAGAAAGTAAGGATTCATTTTTCTATCCCTTTGTTGTATTCTATTTATTATTTTTATCATAGCTAGAATTCTATTTTTTTAAAAATTGAGTAGGGCCACTAGAGAGCCCTGCAAAAACTATGTATTTTATCTTTGTGTTCTTATTATCAAAGTATTTGGAAAATAGGGTATAACACACATGGATAAAATTGTTGAATTTTGTGACAAATAGAACAAGTCAATTAAATTTATAGAGGAAAATAACTTTTTAATGGAAAAAAAAAATCCTGATGCTCACTTAATCTGTAGGTTAAAACAATCATATCTCAAAAACCATTCCACGTACAAATGTCTATTAGCACTCAAATTAAACCTAGTTTAATAGACTCTAATTTCTGGTTTATCCTCACAGGAATTGTAGTGTTCATGATTCCTGCTTAAATTGATTTATAGTTCTACAGACAAAGCTTCATGTGCAAAATTTATATTCATATGGGAATATCATAAAAACTGATAGTCCCAACAAAGATACGCGTCATAAACTGATTTATAGTAAGTTAAATTACGTTCATTTTTAGTACTGGCAGGCATATGTATGTCTTATGGTTTCAGAGACGTATTATTTTCAATTTTAAACATTTTATCCGAACAACTAGAAATTGACATTTTAAACTATTTTATAGTAAATTTGACTTGCTTTAATTCGAGTGCTGGCAGACATCTTTACGTCGAATGGTTCCTGAGATACATTTTTCTAAATCAAATTTATTGTCCGAACAACTATGAATCAATTTATTTTAGCGAATATCGTGAAAATTAGTTCTCGTAAAAATAGAACATTAAACTAGCTTTAATGCGAGTGCTGCGAAACTTCAGAGCTCCGAATGAAAAATTCATTTTTTTTTTTTAACGTTTAAAAACAGTCTCTATTTTTTATTCCTCCTACCTATACTTGGCAGACTCTTCAATTTTTACTAGTAATTATGCATATTTTTCATTAAAGCAATCAAAAATTGGGGTAAAATAACTGCCTTTTTTCTTCTGTACCAATTAGATTATAGGACTCAGGACTAAAAACATGTCCTTCCGCCGAAAACTCGAATTCTTTTTTTTTTTTTAAATCCCAATGCATTCCTCTATAGATAAGTGAAAGTAATATGCGATGCATCTGCTTGCACATTCAGCACCTTCCGATCATTATAAGAAAGGCCTTGAGGCATGTTCATAGTTCGCCTAGATTTGACATGTCGCTAATTTATATTCGTCAACAACTTTATCTCTCGTGAACAGACATCTGATACTTTATGTATTCTATAATTAACCTATCTCATACTTGTTATTTCTCTTTCGCCATCCGGTGTAGCAACCGTAATGAATAATTCCAGGCATCATCTCGCCCTGTATCTGTGAACTTGGAAGCTTGCTCCGAAGGTGGCTCTAGCCATTCCTGTCGATGAATATTCATGAAAAGTCTTAACGATATGATTTGGAAAATTTATTCCATTGCTCCTTTTAAAGCTGTTGTGTATCCCTTTCGAAAAGTATAAGACTGTACCGGAAAGGGTTAAATATAATCACTATTTAATGCTGAACTAGAATGCACAATATAACAAATGATTACTATGATACAATCAGTAATAGATACTCTACGTAAATAGTTATATAAAGATTATGAAGATATTTAATCTTGAATTATATCAATAGGCTTACTTGTAATATTGACTTGTCGCAGCATATACGCAGAGATAGTTGCATTCGACACCGAAACGTACGTAATAAAATATAGAATATTAATAATTCTACGCTTACAATTATTTTTTATATATTTTTTTTTTCAATTTATATTTATTTCTTCACTTTTTTGTTTGCAAGAAAAAATAAAACATAGACCATTTTCTTTTTTTTACATTGTTATAATTTGGTATATATGTTATTAGTACAAGAACCCGTGGGAAAAAAAAGGCAGTTATCTCACCCCAACTTTCGAATTCATTAATGCAAACTACTTATAGTTAGCAGTTCAGGGGAGTTTGAAAATGACGGCCGTTCCAAAACGTAACAAAAACTCAAAAAAGGCAGTTATTTCATACCTCTTAGTTTTTGAATCATTTGAAACTAGGGCTAGTACTGACGGAAAGAAACCTGCCTGCCAACCCTTTTCTGTGCCGCGCGTTGTGCAGACGTGTTCCAAAATTCAACTTAGGAAACTCGAAATTCGAATTATTTACGGTTAGTTATTTATATCTTCATTCTTATTTATTAAAGCGCTAGGTTGGCAGGCAGGTTTCGTTTGTGTCAGTAGCAACCTAGTTTCATATGAGTTATTTAGCTTTGAAGACATCATTATCTAGCTTAGAAGACACCATTATCTAGCTTTGAAGACACTGTTATCTAGCTTTGAAGTATGGATTGTATTGAGACGGCTCAAGAATTTTTTTTTTAGAACTAATCTAAAGCACTTTTCTAGTTTTAGAGTGTAAACAATTAAATAACCAACGAATGCCTTCTATATACGATCCAAAATCATTCGTAAAACCCCCAGTGCTCTTTATAATATCAAAAACAAAAATTTATTCATGAAAAAGAATTATAGTAAATTTAAGTTTACATAAAATAGATACCATCTCTTACTAACTTATTACTTATACTAGCCAATTACTTTTTATTCTTTTTAATTAATTACTGATAATCATCCAAGATATAAGAAAAAAATATGGCAGCGTTACCCCCTATCATAAAACTCCGACTACGCTCCTGTGGCAAACTGTTTTTCTTATGACGTTCACCACTGGTGCGGTTGTTTGTATTAGCAAATTTTCATACCAAACCAAATAATTGTTCATTTCTACCTAAATAGTTGATTTTAAAATTGTTTTTACTTTTTAAGTTTAAATTGAAATTATCATCGATTCGCACCATGGTGACTTTTGATTGTTAATTGAAGTAATTTTTTGTGATTTGTACTTTTTACATGATAAAAAACTCGTGTTTTTTTTTTTGTGTTATGTACAGCACTAATAATGCTAATAATAACTATAATAATTATGACTTAGTTGTCTTATAGGGAATGTGTCCATAGATGTTGACGCTACTTAAAAAGACAACTAGTTCATCGTCTGAATCCCTGTGAGAAACACCTACCTTGAACTAAACCACATGTTTTAACAAACATTTGGTAAACGATTTTTATCATACGGCTTGGAATAAATAATAAGAAAATCACAACAAAAAGTTTAAAAGACTATAGGGGTGATAAAAAAAGGTTTTTGTTATATCATACCTTCAATACATTAATCATTGGCACTTCATCAGTAACTATTAGTTCCAATTTGAAATTTTTAGGTTAAAAAAGAATCGACTAAATTGAGATATAGAGTGACAGGAGAATCTAGGAAGGCTGTTGCCAATTAGGGAGACAGCAGCGCTACGCGGTGGAAGCTCGAACTTAGGAATGCCAATAAAAAAGATGGCGCTCCTAATACTGTTACCTTATTCTCACCCTTTATGGTTCTCTTTACGGATTTCTGTAAAGTGTCCTTTTATCCAGGACAAAGGGTGTGTACTATCGCATGTAAACACCTTGTTTTTCCCCAAAGGTTCCTTTAACTTAAGTCGTTAGCAGGCTACATGGGCTCCTTCCCATGTTATATTATACTAACAGGATGTTATGTAAACTGGTCTACTAATGGGCGATGTATGACCCTTCTTGTATACCAGTGGTCAAATCCTCTATAGGTCTATGTATATTGCCGAACGATAAAAACGTTGAAAATTGAATGTTTTATCTATTATTAATTGGAAAAAATAATTATTAGAGCCTGTCTTTAATTATATTTTGAAACTTGGTGATAATAAAAAATATTCCAATATGATAGCTCGTACCAATAAAATAGTTTTCATTTTGACATGGATTGAACAATAGGGAAGAATAACTGTGTTTATTGTGTAGTGACTCTATTATAAGTCTTCAGAGAAAGTGTGATTGACACACGACCAATGAACAATCGATTTTATAGCCGTGAAACAGGACTGTATCGATTTGCTATTAGTAATTGAAAGTAGCTAAGTATGGTCAGGTGGATATCGCGTGGGTAATCTCGTCACAAATACATAAATATATGGAGTATATCATAATAATACAATACCATGTAAACATTCTTATTATGCTACATTCTTGCACGCGACCATTTGAAATGACTATTAACCGGTAACGTTTCTAGTCAAAGTATGAAAGGCCTTGCGACAGCACTGCTACAGCTCGTAAATTTATTGTGAAGGATTTAATATTTCTCAGGTTTTATTGCTTCGTGATCAATAGTTAGTTGAGAATAAATGGTATGAGGAATCAGCGCAATAGAAACGAATAAATTATCAGACCCCGCGGCGTACCGTAGTGGTGGCAGAGGGGGAGAGGAGGCAAGGCAAAATTTCAGTATAAATAATAATATCTTGTAAAATTTTGAACCATTTCATTTCGTGACCTTTTTATTTGTGAAAATAGTTCTTTAGAATTACAGTAAATTTAAGTCTTTTAAATTGAAATACCTAAAAAAAGGGGTGGTCAAATTTCCTCTGACTCGGGCAGCTGACCACGCAACGCCACTGCTCGGACCCTCTTGAAAAATAATTTAGAAATTACACTAATTTATAGGGGTAATAAAGTTATTGAATAGAAATTAATTATAATTATAATATGCAAAATATTAGAGTTTCGACTTCATATTTTTTATATGCGAGCTAATCAAAAGTTTCTATCCAAAAATTTCGAGACCTCTCGGCCTCAATAAATTTTATGTATCTTCAAGAAACACTCACACAATGTCAAAGCAAAAATATTGAGTCAAATATTGATGTTTTTTTTTTTTTTAATATTTTAACACAGAAAATTTGCAAAATCTTTCAGAAATGTTTGTTTTTGGGATTAAAAAGCTTTAGAATATCGAATTTCTTTTTATCATTCATCTCTGCCATTCTTGCAGTACATAGTTCATTATTAGATCTACATTTGGCTTGTTATAGGAAATATGTTGTCTCTATAACAAATAGCTTCTTAGTCCAGTTTAGGGCTAATTTCGATTGTATATCGATCATTCGTACAATAATATCACATTCTATTCCAACACATTTATAGCATTGTAATGAAAACAGCGGAAGCATAGAAAAAAATGAACCGATTCCGAATCGTTTTGTTAGAATATCTCTCCGGGTTCTTCCTAACTTGTTCCCCTGTCAACAATAAGGAAAGAAACGACTTCATTAAGAAAGACATACGTTCCTGGAAATAAAAGCCGAATGTAAAGCTCTCTTGCGCTTCCATGTAAATAAACACCGTTTTCTATATCCTTCTTTTTTGGTCTCGTATCCCCGAAAAAAATGCTTATAAATTAATCAAAGATTCCTTCAAAAGGTTACGCTTAGATAAGGCAAACAAATACAGAGTTCTTAAAAGGTTCAGAACATTTTCCAATCTTAATGATTACAATAAAAATGTCTTCCTTTTTCTTCTCCAATAGGAGTTTTTGACCCTGAAAACCTGTTTTTTATGTTTAATTGACTCGAGTATTTCAATAGGTTAGTCCATAGCATTATTTGTCTTATAAATAGATTCGTTTAGTATTTCTTTAAAATATATATAACCACCCCGAAAAAAGAAACAACTGGTCTGACCGAGTCGATTTTTCCCAAATTTAAAAAAAACATTTCTGTCAGTGTATTACTTTAGTTTTGAGGAATACTAATGGAGAGATTTGAAGTATTGAGGAGGTTACTACATTATATTTACTATACTATACAGAATATTTGTGAATTAAAACAAAAAACCTTTTCCAAATTTATTTTTTGATATCTCTCATAAAAAAAAAAAATTTAAATTATTAGGATTAAGGACCACATTACACCATTTGGACCAACATGTGTGTATAAATAAATAATATACGCATATAGAAGAATAATCGTTTTAGAAGTAAATGGATAAGAAAAAATTAAAATAATAATTATAAGAAGTCACAAGTAGTTGTTATGGTCATAGTCAACTCCCAGGAAGTTTAATTTTAGATATTTTATATGTGAATGATTCTCATTTCTATATTTCTTGTTGTTCTATTTTATCCGATTCTGGTCAACTGAGACATGTCCTTAAAAATGTAATTAGAATTTATCGCACTTCATGGAACTTATCTACTGGAAAGGCCGCTAGCAGTACATAGTGGTGAAGACGACACAATCGGCGAAGCAAAAAATCGCTCAACTCTTTAGCCTAGTCGTGATTGGCAGAGATCGCCATTTAAGCCTTCGTTAAAGCAAAAGGATGGTGTCATGGAGTGTTCATTGTGACGCTGTGAGATCTGTTTCGCGATTGCGAGCTAATAGGCAACTTTTCGCGGGTTGTCTTCGACGTCCTCCCCCCCTCCTCACCTAGATAATATTCAACTACCTCGCTCCAAATCAGTTATTTATATTTATGGCCCTTTTGTATTGCCGCGATCGATACAAGGGAAAAAGAAATGCACGTGTGAACAGTCTAAGAAAGGAGATGAAGATGGGGACATATAATTCTAATATTCTGTACAATCTCCTCGTAACATTTACATTAATTTATAGAAACAGACAACGGTTGTTTTTACCATGAGTCACTATGCCAGCGAAAATAAATTTCTCACTAAAAGAAAACGCGAGCGCAATGACCGTGTAAGCCTTGAATTACCTAAAACCTTTAAAATTACTTAAAACTGCAATTACCGAATTTTATAAACCCACATTCGTCATATAATAAAACTAATAGTTATTGTCTTATAGTTAACCCCTCATTTACGAGTATGTTCAATACAGACATTCGCCGTTAACATTAGTTATTAGAAAATAAATTTTGAAAGTATACTTCTTTGACTTACTTAAAGTATCTAAAATTACCTTATTAAAACTGATGGTTATTATTTTACACATAACCTCCCTTTACTTGAGTACAGGACATTGCATCAGCAGTTTATCCAGTTATTCCAGCTGCAACATTAATTTATATAAAGGTACTATTACTTTTTAAATACCCAATGATGGCATCATGCTAGAATTTTTCTAATACAGATCTTCAGCCATTATTTTTGCTGAAATTCTGGTTTAGTGTCGAGTTGATTTTCCAACTAAATGACTTCAACATAAGTTTACATATTTTTATGTACTATAACATAATATATTACATATTTTTATTAAATATTTTCTAACTTGTTCGCAGGTGTGTTGACGACAGTTGAACCACTCGACAGGGAGACCAAATCGAACTACGATCTCGTGGCAGAGGCTAGAGACGGTGGAGTGCCACCTAGGACGACAAGAGTACCCCTCAAGATATACGTCACGGACGTCAACGACAACGCTCCGGAGATCCTGGACCCTCGGGAGGACGTAGTATCCATCCGGGAAGAACAGCCGCCCGGTACGGAAGTCGTCAAGATCAGAGCCGTCGACAAGGACAATGGGCCCAATGCTACCCTCACCTATTCCATACTCAAAGGTAAGTCCAAGAGGGTATCGATGCGTGGTAGTTCCTGCTATCTTGTACTATTATCTACTATCTAAGTATTCCGGGGAGTCTGTCTTGTTATTTGCTAATTTTTGTTGAATTTCTCCTTTCTTTCTTGTATATACGAAGCGGTCCCGCCATTAAATCCAGAGTAATCAATATATTGTTAATTAAAAAAAGACCACCTGTTGTCCTTGACTAATGAACAACTAATTGGAAACAGATAGAATAATTGCCAGTCAGAGATGGATGTAAAGTTATACCAATTTGGTGTTACTAATTTTATAATTTTTGGTTTAAATTGGTCTGGAAAAAATTTAATATCTCTTCATTGCATCTAACATAGCAGCCTGTAAAATTGTTTTGTATCATTAATTTATATTGGGATTATAAACTATTAGGCTCAGAAATAAAATTGATTTTGAAATTGAAACAAATTTTAAAAAACTTTTTGAGTACTTTCGAACTAAGCATTTCAAGATCTTACCAAACTCTTAAACATGAACTCCTCTTACAGGACGAGACGCAGACGGTTGGCGAGTGTTCTCGATCGATCCGGTGACGGGAATCCTGCGAACGCGAATACCCCTGGAAGCCGGCGAACGTGAAGTATATCGTGTGAGGATTGCTGCAACGGACACCGGGAACCCGCCGAGGCAGGCAGTGAGGACGCTTTCTGTGGAAGTCTTAGCTTTGTACGATCACAGGCCTACATTTTCCAGTTCCAGCCTCACTTTTAAGGTAAGACCTTTATAAAAATTTATGAAACTACAATAGCAATATAATATTAGTTATTATAATTAGCATTATATGTACAACATTAAGAAATCCGTCCTTATCATTAAAGTATTTTCTTCTTTTATACAACATAATACAGAAAATATGCTACTTGTACATTTTCTAAAATCCCCTTGTTCGCTATCTATAATCTCTACATTTATTCTGTTTGCATACAAATGAAGGGAGCATTTAGTTAATTAGTTAAACAATTAAAGTAATAATAATCATGTGAACAGCCACTACCCATGAAGGGTGAGGTGTTGAGTACTTTGTAAGATAGTACTGTTTGTAGAACAACGGTCCTACAAGGAAGTGATTTCAACTGTCAAATTATCTCCCCACTTTATATTATTACAGTAAGATTTGAATCTAAATTTTTCCTCTTTTACTGAAGTTTATAATGCAAGAATAATAGAAAAACTTTATATTTTTCGGATGAACTATATTTTGAAGCCTTTTCTTCCACGAAATAAACACTCTCAAAAGCAAAAACTCTTGATGTAAATAATTATTTTCTATCCCTGCTCAAATCTCTTCTTGCTAATGAGGATATTAAATTTGGAAATTGATTATTCTTGCGTTAAACAACAGATACAAAGTAAATATTGAAGGAAATGACAATAAAAATTTATTTTTGACTAATAAAAGAAACAAAAAAAATTTTAAGTTTTGATATCATATATAGAATACACATTGTTAGATCTCTGTCGGCTAGTAAACCTGGAAGACTAACTCAGTTTTGGAAATGAAAAAAATAAAATCTCAATTGTTTAATTCAATTTTATTTTGGTATGATTCCTTTGAGATATAGAAAATTCTCAAAAACTTCAATGATTTTCAGATTTTTAATTCCGTTTTAAAACAGTTTTTATTGGTACTGTTAATTAGGTCGCTTTTGCAGATAATTTTTTTTCTTTATTTTAAGAAAATACTAAATTAAGTATATGTTATGCTATCGGTACGTTGATAATTACCTATATGATATCAGTATAGAAAAAATAGAAGCAGTTTTTTCAAAATATTAACTATATGACCTTTTGACAAGAGAGAGAGAAATACTTTATTTATCTATGCTGCCTAAATACATTACGTTGCTATCTCACACAGCATACTTATCAATCCGTAATCGGACATATATAAATTACACATACATGGTATAATATGATATAAAGAGATATAATAATAAGATATAAGATACCTTCATAGACCCTATTATATATTTGAGAATATGGAGGTGGTTTTAAGTAATTATTAAACACTAAGGTTTAAGAATTTTAATTGAGATTAATCAAATATTATAACTAAGTTTAATTACATCAAAACATTAAACTAAACATTTAAAATACAAATGTATGTGATCACGTGTTTAGTGAATTAGCGAGCTGAGAACAAATAATCCGTCTACAGTTACTTCATTTCATTTTACTATAGCAAAGTAACTGTAGAAAGTCAGTGTTATTTCACTTAAGGTTTTATTAAACTGCAGTTATTCATTTCTCAATTATAGCTTTTCTTTTATTATTAAAGGAATAATTTGAATTCAATTAACGTGAGTAATTCTTAATTAATCTAGGAGTATGCAATTTATATCGCTTTAACTGCATTTTAAAACTAAAAATTAATTATTAATTGCTCTATCAATTTATTAATTCGATCCACGTAACTCCGTTTCGCGAGAAAGTAGATAGAAATATCTAGCTCATACAATCTCTTTAATTCGCTATAGTACGTATTTTCTATGCAAATGTACTGCAGAAATTACTCATCAAGTTAGCATATAACATAATTAAAAGGAGTTCTCTTTTATAATTATTTAATTGCTACTTACAAATGTTAATTATATATATTTGTGTGTAATTATTTATAACAAATAAATTATAGGTAAAAAAATGTAATTTTAAAATAATATAGTTGTACCTTACATTCAATGATCCCTCGTCTCCTAAACTAATTCAGGAACGTGGCCATAGGACGGGTAAACGGTTTTCACTCCCTATCATATTCCAATAATTCGAAAACCTAAAAAACTTGGCAATTTTGAGATTTTAGAACCAAATTACGAAAATTTCATGAAAAATAATTTAACACTATGAATTGCCTAAATTAAAAACCAATACTGATGTCTTTGAAGTTAGTTTGGAAACCAGAATTTTATAGATATATTCGTGTTTTTCAATAGAAAAGAAAATTAGTGTTGTGAGGTGTCTACTTGCCAAACAGGTGAGTGAAAGATTTAATTGAAGTGTTATGAAAATTAAAACATTTTAATATAATTGGGAAACCCTGTCATAATCGTTAGGAAAATTTTGTTGCGACACCCATGACTGTGAAAGTTCCAAATGGTTCAATATCTACACACAGCGATTAGTTCAAAGTCGCAATGATTTTTGAAAAAAATCATTCGGGATCGATTCTAGCAGTCAAAGTGTAGTCCATTTTATATTAATTTAAGAAAATCAAAAAGGATTTATTACAATTTTAGGACTTTTATCGTGTATATTAATTGCAAATACTTGTTTGGAATTTCCCAATCCTTCTCCTAAAGAATTGTCATCAATTAGAAAGCGTAGATCTGATATCTGTAGGTGCCAACATCACGAATACCTACATTGCTTCATAGATATCTTACGTGAACGACTGGCAAACCTGTTTTCTTCGCCTCAGCTTAGACAGAATTATACATTGTGTATGTCATGTATCATATAATTGAGTTAACTTAAGAACATTATCGAAATTCTGTACCCATAAAAAAAAAAAATGCTGTGTCCTACAGTTTGCTTGGCCTGTACATCAATAGGGATAGGAATTCACAGATTAAATTAATCAAAGCTGTTCACCCTTTTGCTTGATAAGACACTTCATGTTTCTTTATCTCAAAAATAGTTTTTTCTTTTCATAAAAAAATTAGGATTCTTGTACTTTTTCTTTTTCAGCGCCATTGAGTCAACCAGAATCGATTCAAAATAAAAATGTTTCTAGCTCTGAAGATTAATGTTTTATTAAAGGATGTACACAAATATGATGCCACACAAATATTTATTTGTGAAGTTCGTGAGTTGTGTATTCTCGAACTTTAAGCTTTCTTTGGAAACGATGTTGTTAAACCACCATCATCGACAAATATTTAGCGTATCTCAAACTCCTGTCTTGACCTGACGTAACACCTGTGTGCCTAGTTAAACAAAATATTCTTTTTTTTAGTTTTGTTTTTTTCGAAACTCGGATCAAATCGAAATTTGAAAACTTTTATTAACACCTATTAGACCAAACTGGATGGTTCTGTTGCATATATAAGTCAATAAATATATTTATCTATCTATTCATAATATTTTTTTAATTGAACTGATATAAATATAAAAAATAAACCTGCAAAAATACAACCCTTGAAGGTTACTGGGTTAAATATTTAGTTAATGAAGAATCTTTTCTTGTCTAACGAATAAACTGGGAGATCATGTGGTTATAGATAATGTGGATGAGGTTTAGATACCCGCTTTATAGAGACTGAATGTGCCCTAGGGTATCATCCTCTCCTCTCCCCTCATTAATTGGACGATCAAAAAAGAATCAAGAAATTTTAGAACCTATTTCAAACTGTGAAAGTTGTGATAAATCATTTTATACAGAGAGGTAATAATATATCAATAAATAAATTCTTTATTAAACTAAGATGTATCTCTTTAGAACATTTCAAAATATTTGATGGGCTTTAGAACGTTAGAGTAAAGATTAAAAAAACACAATGATTAATAAATATTAAAAAATGGTAAAGCACAATAAAGTAATTTTTTATGTCTTCAAGCAGGAAAAAGTAAACTTATGATAACTTAAAAATATATGTACTCACTCTCAAATATTTACAGTGTTAATATAGACGTAGTACAAATACACAGATATAGAATAATATCTTAATAAGTTAAGAAGTTGGTATTACACTGTAATTTTTTGTTTGAATAGAAAAGAAAATTATAAGCTCAAGACATTAATGAAAAGTTCAAATAAAATACAGTTGGACAAATTTAATAATTCCATGATGTAGTAGGGAAAATTAAAATCATGTAGTTGGAAAATTCGGTCGACATTGTCGAACAATATTACATTTTGGTCTTTCTCTCTCCAGGCCAAATAGTTATAGCAAGGTCACAGGTTAATATTATAGAGTAAGTACTAGTAACAACTAACACCGCCACAACTAAAATTCGGTTTTAGTTGTCAAGAGAACTAACTCCTCGCACCATAGCCATCTCATTTAGTGGGTAAGGATGAATCTGTTCCATTGACTATTAATAATATTTTATTCCAATGCAGTTTTTCACTTTTAATTGTATTGATTTTTTTTTGTTTTGGTTTTCGGTTGTTCTTTTACATACCACTTAACATATTAGTGCTTTCCTCAAACGGTTGTTTTTGTTGCTAAACCTAACTCACTCTCTCTCGCCTCGCTTCAGATTTCCCTTACGTATCATATATCCATCGAACATATTCGTTCCTGCATCAGGACAGATACCAGTTTAATTAATCCACTTTCGCCTATATATAAATATAGCGGGTGACAAGGCGCACTCTAGCCTACTTTCCCCGCATTAAATTACAATTTTAAATGTGGCACTATATAAATGTGAGAGACAGAGGAGCAATAAGCCACCAAGGGAGACGTGTATCGGAAGGATCTAGCTGCTACCCGCACGGAAGCTGTCCTTCAATTAACATCTATCCATCTCATCATAGCCTCGGGGTATCCTCACTATCTAGATCCTGAGGGCCGTGGTATCTCCCGCCCTGGCGTGTGCTCCCTCTGTGGTCGGGCCCTCTTCCACATCTAAGGCATCTGAAATATGGCGATTCTCTTAGTGCAAGGAGCTGGGGAGACAAAAAAAGACCCACATTTTTTATTACTTTAATGAAAACTATGTATAATTACTCGGCCAAATACAAGTAGGAGAAATACAAAATGAAGGCTGTTTCAAAACAATAAAAAAAATTTTTCATTATCTTTAAAACCACCAACACTAGAAAACCTAAGAGAACATAATTTAAAGTAGAGTAAATATTCTAAAATATGAGCCCTAATAGAGCTATTTACGTCAAATAGTTCCCAAGAGATAGCTTTTTAAAAAGCAACTTTCATAAAAAATGTATTGAAAAATCAGTATATAGGGAATTAGTCTTGAGAAATCTCAGGAACCATAAGACGTATATATATATGTCTGCCAGCACTTATAAATATTATATAATATACTTTATTGTATATTAATATGTACAACAGTAGTTTGTAACATTTATCTTCGTAGGAGTAATATTTTTTATGATATTTGACAAAATATATTCCCAAAATGTTAATTTCTATTTGTTCGCATACAATTTTTAATTTGTGAAAAAAAAAAAAATATCTCAGAAACCATGAGAAGTACATATGTCTGCCAGCACTCAACACAGAGGTAATTTTACTTAGTATACAGTAGTTTATGTCACATATCTTTGCAAGGGGACTAGTTTTCATATTCACATGATTTTCACATATGAATATAACATTTGCAGAAGAAATTTTGTCCTAACAACTATAAATCAATTTGTTTGAGCAAATATCATAAAAACTACTGCTCCTAGGTAGATAAATGTCAGGAACTACTTGATAGTACATTAAACTAGCTTTACTTTGAATGCATTACATTCTATACAACAATAGACATATGTACGTCGAATGGTTTTTGAGATATAGATTTCTCAAAATAAATTCACTAACTTCTGATTTTCAGTTGATTTTTTTTTTTTTTTATGAAATTTCACTTTTTAAAAAGCTGTATCTCAGGAACTATTGAACCTAAATAGTTCTATTAGAGCTAATATTTTAGAAAATTTACTCTACCTTAAATGATGTTCTCTTAGGTTTTCTAGTGTTGTTGGTAGTTTTAAAAATATAGAGCTCCGAATGAATTGATTTTTTTAAACGTTTTAAACTGCAGCCATTTTTTATTCCCCCGACCTATACTTGGCAGAATCATCAATATTGACTAGAGATTATACATAATCAATTTTCATTAAAGTAATAAAAAATTTGGCTAAAATAACTGCCTCTTTGTGTGTTTGTACAACTATAAACAGCTATGCTGTTTGTGTGAACAGCCTAGCTCAAAAACGAAAAGCCGTGCGAAACTGAAATTACATATTTGGGGAGGGGGAGGGTATATAGTCTGGGGTGTGACGGCAACTTTATCGATAAAATTAATAGTCACTTTATAGAATCGATCTTTCACATTTTTTTTCGATTTTCTCGAAAAGAACGCTAACGATTTTTATTAAACACGGCATGTCCATCTACAATTAAATAGTATTTAATATCAGCTAGGTCTCATCATTATTGAAATCGTCTTAGAGGGCTTAAATGACGTATTATTAACAAATCTTCTTCTAAAGTACCTTTAATATCATTTATTTAAAAAAATCTGACGGTCATAATTTTTAGCAATAATAAACAATAGATGAATACAAAATATTAAACAATTTTATGAATAACTAAAGGGGAAAAAAAAAAAGAGGTAAAATAGAAATATCTGACTCGAACGGGAAAAGATAAGAGAAAGTGTTTCCTATTTTTGTTCCTTTTTAGTGGTATTAAGAATCTATTGCTGTAATTATTTTTCCTGAAATTTTAGTTAATTATTTTGATTATGAAAATTATTTTAACTTATAGATAAAAAGGGATTTTTTTTTACTTTAGAAAAAATATTTTTTCTCCATATTTTATACTGTTTTCTTATTGATTTTTTAATAGTCTCTTTTGTTTGAGTCAACAATTCTGTGTGAATTGTTTAGCTAAAATTACAATGAAATTCCAGTAATTTTTTTTTTTTATTTATTCATTATTTTTATACATAATCAATTTTCAAAAAGTAATCAGAAGTCGGTGTGAAAAAACTACGTTTTTTGTCCTCTTGTGCTCTGACCTTAAGTGTCATATTGATGTAGGCTTTGATTATACATCGCTTTTTCTCTCTGCTCGTATAAATAAGGAACAGCAAGGATTTGAACTGTAATTTTTTGGCGATTGATCTCTCCCATTTAAGAAACAACAATAACTAGACACTTCCAATTTCCGACTACTACTTCGCTGTTAGGCGGTGAGTTGATTTAAAAAATGCCTTTAATACAAGCATGCACATTGCAGATTCATTACAAAACAGCACAAATCAAAAATGGCATTTATGCATTGGGGCAGTTATTGACGCGGCGTTTCATGGCCCTCCTTTGAAAAGGATCGTAAGAGAATATTTAACTTGAACTTTAGCTCACTCATAATTTTACATTTAATGGCCAATATCGGTTATGCTTACTTTTGTAACGTTTCTCCCACATGAGTTAAACAACGACTATTGTAAACTAGTTTATGTTCATTCTCAGTATTTTTCATGTGAAAATATTATAATAATAAAACCTTTATTTGAGCCTTTAAGTTGAAGGAATGAATAACGGTGTTATATTAGCGTATAAGAAAATCACTGTTGTCAATATTTATTCTGTTACAATGTCGCTATTAAATGAAAATGGCAAAATTTCAATTTTGGTACACTAATGGATTTTTATCATACATTTACAAAAGAAAGAAAAAAAAACATTTAGGAACGAGAAATATTAAAATTACTTTTCTGAAAATTGTTGAAGTTAGTCTGGACTAATTGGATAGGTAAGCGAAAATTGATTTAAATAAAACTTTAATTAGAGACTAATATTATATAAAGTTGTTTGTCGGAATCCTCCTAAATAAAATATCCTAAATTTAAAAAAAAAAAAAAAAAGATATAATTGCACTGAAAATTTTAAAAAGCACCCTTTCTATTTTAAATATAAAGTTTAGAAAATTTCAATTAGTTTAGTACCAGTAATTTATATTATAGTTTATTATATGTATCGAAACTAAATTGAAAGTTTAAATAGACAAATACAAATTTATAAAAATAAATGTTTTAACTGGCTTATTAATATATGATAGTAAAGTCTTAGCGAACCCGAAGGTTCCATGCAGATACCACTAATCTCGCCAATGACGCCCTCCCAAACCCAAATCTACAAAATCAGTTTTAATGTAATCCTCCCATCTACGTTTCGGTCTACTCCTCGGATGTTTGTCCGTTAGTAACGTGTTTATTGACATTTTAGGGATCCGTACATTTCCAAGCCCCACAACCTTACACGCCACAAACCAGTAATAAATACTGTAATAAAACCTGAATCAAAATACATTTTAATAATGTATTTGTAGTTAACCGTTGTATGGCTTTGGGGGAGCGGCATTCTTTACGAATAGGAAACAATTACAATATTTTTAAAATAAACTCGTAAGAATTGCAGTGAATGCTCTTTGGTTTGTAAGAAACAGCCAATTGCATCGGGAATTACAAATAGAGACAATAGAGGATTACATTAAAAAAGGTTCATGACGTTCCACTCCCAGTTACCAACAGTTAAAGAGCAATGACTTACAAGTTGGGAAACCCAACCACAACCCGAAGACTGAAGCCCGGCTGCTGCTTAAACCATCCGTCCATCTATTCTTTTTCGGACCGAGAATTTACGTAATAAAATGGTTTATTACTAACATATATTTATCTTTTTTATTTTTAACTTCTCTAATATACACCCGATAAAGAAATAATTTACATATTTAAAAGCGACATATAGAGACAACAGTATATAATAATATGATATTCCCATCTAACTTTTTCAAGCTAACGTATGCAAAGTTTAAACGATGAGACAAATCTTATCGGTAAATATCATTCTCTCCATTTCGACTTATAAATAATGATTTAAAGAATAATATACGATTCGAATGTAAAATATAAGACGTTTTTGATTAGTGTCGGAAACATGGTAAAAACACCCACAACTTCGATGCGTGTTTTATCAGAACTCCTTATCATCGACTGCCACAGCTTCTCAAATGGATCCATTTTGGAATCTTAATTTTCATATATATACATAAATTACCAATTTTATACAGATTGGGGAAAACTGCTAAAAGGAATCACTTTTAATAAAGACTCGGCAGATACGGTTTAGTTTACTTAGCTTGCCAGCTAATACTAAAAAATGTAACGGAATCCCTAGCGGTATCAATCGGATTTCGAATTGTATTTACAGAGTTATAGAGAAGTTAAGTGTAGAGTATTGAATTTATAGAGTTATAAAGAGGTTAAGTGTAGAGTATTGTATGTATAGAGTTATAGAAAAATGAAGTGTAGAGTATTGTATTTTTACTCATAAAATTTTAAATCCATGTATGTGTATTGAAAAAAATTAACTTATTTTAGTGAATTTGAAATTTTCATTTTATTTTAAAATATGTTTTATAAATTATAATATTTATTTCGAGGAAAACGCTGGTAAATGAACTCGATACTAACAACATAACATCCATAGTATAATCTTTATGGAAGGTTTTTTTTTTTTTTTTCTGTAGTCAATGGAACAAATTAGAATAATTCCTATAATTTTTCTTAATAGAAAACCTTTAAAAAATTCTGGAAAAAAATGTTTTTTTTTTTTTTATTAAATGCATGTTACTTCATCGTTCCCATATGTTGTGCGTATATATCAGGTTTATCTAAGATATTAATACAACGGACCCCGACCTGTGACTCTAATAAAACTATGTACAGTTTTTACTAAGTAAACTATAAGCGGTAAATTATAAAATTTATAGCCTTAATACTACCCGGTTTATTATGCTCGGTGCAAATATCGATCATAAATGGGTCGTTGAGGGCACGAAGTGAATGTGTCTTTAGGGAATGCAGTTGTGCAACGAGTGCAAGGTGCATGGGAACTGCATTACGTCACTGTTTTAGCTCTGCGTCTCTTCGATATTCTTCATATCAGTGGGTTTAGCCTGAAAATTATATATTTTCCTTTGAGTCTCTAGGTCATAACTTTATCTATCTTAGCATGTTTATGTAAAGTGTAAATCGTTATGTAAACATGACCGTTTCATGTTCTTCCTGAATGGTTTAAATCATCAGAAAATACAATTGGGTGTAGGTTGTATTTGTATTCCAAGGTGTATTGAGAAGCGAAGTTCCTTGCCCTTTTTGATATTATCCATTAATTCCTTGTTCATTACATACGATAACCTAATACTTCGAAAACGGCTTTTTCTGACTTTACAACTAAAAAGTTTAAGTTGTTTTAAGTCTTATATAATAAATAATAATTCACTTTAAGAGATCGTCTTCATAACGTGGTGATTTACTTCGTTTAATTTTTCAGATTGATGTTTTGCCTTTAAAAAGCTTTTTACTTCTTATATTAACCATGTAAGGCGCAACAGGCCGATCTAGTATTAACTAAGTAAATAAAAAATAAAAAAGCTTAAATTTTCTTTGTTGGTGCCGAAAATTATACCGTTATTATTCTAGTAATTGATCTTCAAATGCAATTCAACTTGTCATATTGACAAAACATTATTTCTTGAATTACAGATTCTAATTTTATTAATTAATTCAATTAAATTTAAACAAAATAAAATTTAATTAAAATAAACAAAAAAAAATTAAGAGATTAACTGTCCAATGTAAGAGTACAGGCGGCATTGCTACAACTCTTGAAATAAACTTAATTAAAATTTTAAACAACCTTTTACCGTGAGATTTTTATGATGCCGACCTTTCACGAGTGGGTTTCGGTTCGTTTGGTCACAGATAATTCCTAATATAAATGGACGGGGTTTTCCTATCAAACTTAACCTCCTACATATAAAAGTTCAAATACGTGAAATTTTCACTCTATTTAAAAAGTTAAAATGTCATACATTTTGTTATATAAGATTATTTTCTAAGATATAGTGGATGTAAACTTTAGTTAATACCTTAAGAGTAATTCCGCAGTTCACTCAGAGAGAAAACATTGTCACAAGATTTTTCCTAAAAAATGTTTTCAGTTTAAAAGAGTTTTCAGAACATTCACATCTAAAATGTATAAATGAAATTATTCTAGGAATAAATTTAATTTCACTTAAGACATCGAGTAACAAAATTGGTTTCGTGCTGAATTGTGGTAGGTTAACCGTTAATCCGATTTTGATCAAATTTTCAGGAATTTTTATTGTTACTGTAAAATCGTCACGGTATATATTTAATCATACTACTGCCCCTTACCCACGAGGAAAAATCTTTTCTGAAAATATTTATATTTTAAGAACACTGCTCATCTCCTAGATTTTATTACCATAAGATATAAGCCGTGATGAAATTATATGATCTTTGTACTTACTTAAGAGACTAACGGATTAAATATAATTCGGCGAACTATATCCCGTAAAGATGTAATAAGCCTAATTTATTTACTTCAAATAAACTAAAAAAAATAATAATTACAATGATTTAATATCTAAAGAAAAAATTACATTAATCTATTTTAAAAATTATAAACCATTATTATAAACTAGTTGAGTAGGATAAGGTTTTTTAAAACCAAAACAGTAGAAGGGAAATGTATATATATACAAATATATTTAAACTAAATAAATCATTCTTATAAATAAATAAAGCAATTAAAAAAAAATAAAAGCGTTTAATAAAAATAAAATAAAATCATTCCAAAGATAATTATAATGTTCGATATTAAACTATATGAAATTAAGTATAGCCTTCTTACTTCAAATTCTTATTTTATTAACTTTACATTAATTACGTTTCGGGCTATCATGTTATCATCTTCAGGCTTCTATTTGTTTTCACTTATTTTTTCCTTGGTCAATTTTGTGTGATTTCTACTGGAAATTGTATCTCTTATTAAAAACACGATTTGATATTTCCAATAACATTTATGGAAATAGATAACAAAGTAGAGTGTTAAAAGTGTTTCTAAAAAAAAACCTAGGAAAAAATACTGAGTATAAAAGAATATGACCCTGAAGATCCGAAACGTTAAAGCGACTATCTCATTAAGGTAAAATTAATAAAATAAAATATTGAAGCAAGAGGCCATTTATAATTTCCCTGAAAGAAAAAGCAGAAAATTACATTAAATGTCTTCGAATAACAAACTACTTAATAAGTTTTAATTATGTTTTATACATATCCAAAATCTAGCATATAATTAATATTAGAAATATCGAATGTAACTAATTCTTATCCTATTTTTGTCTTTTTTAAAAATCA
>NW_027112406.1:0-1212 GCF_000696795.3 Halyomorpha halys | reverse complement strand
GCCGCCCAATGTTTTAGACTTATTGCCATATAATGTAAATGCCATGGAAACTGCCACTCTTACAGAAATGTAAGAATAATAAGTTCCAGAATTTGCGCTCGCAATTCAGATCAAGTAATTCCGAAGCGTCACCTGAAGCTAAAGCGAGTAAGGCAATCATTAACTTAAAACTATTAATAAAGATTTGTTTTCAGGGTCATAAAAAATTAACTTTAATATAGAGGCGGCAGAAAAATACTCCATAAACATACTCTATACTATATAATCACCTCAATAATTTTTGTAAATTTTATATCAATTTGTGAATTCAGTTCTCATTTATTTTAACTACCATCTTTAAAAGTTTTGATAAGCCTTGAAACTGATAAAACTGATGAAACTGATTTACTGATGATATCTGTAACCATAATTTCACCAGCATGGCTTGTAGTGATATGGTATTTGGAAAAAAGTGCAATCAATTAAATAAAGTATAACACTGGTCATTTGGTGTTTGAATTCTTTACTACAATTTTATTTTGAACTAAAAGATATCACCTACCTCTAAACTAAAGAGTGAATGCCAGAGAAGAAATTATGAGAGAACTTACACTTTTAGATTTTGGCGGTTTTCGTCGGAAGGTAATATACTGTATATTGGGAGGCAACCAAAATATCCTATGATAACCAAACCGGAGGATTACCTGTGGAATATCGCCTATAGCCAAAATTCGATCAAATCATTAGACAGCCAAAGGATTAAATATTTTATTATGTTAAATTACTAGGCACCGTGCGTGGAAGGATCAGCGTCGTTTTGTGTGCGCTTCGCCAACCTATTAAATTTTCTGTGTTCCCTACAAAGACTAGACAGTAGAGGAACTATTATTAAGTCTTTATCATTGGATCTGGAACGCAAAAATAGACCTTTTTTATGTTTATATAATCATTAGTATTGTCAATTTAAATAGTGTTCAAGTTAAAAATACTGAAAACACCATGTCGAAATATTCCCGTCAAAAAGCCAAGTTTATTAATAACTATCGTTTATAGTTATTAACTCAAACTATAGTAACCCGTAAAAATCTAAATGATCCAGTGAAATAAAGATCACCCACTAATGTTATAGCACATTGTTATAATCTGTAAAAATCTAAATGATCCAACGAAATATAGATCACCCACTAATGTTATAGTACATTGTTATAATCTGTAAAAATCTAAATGATCCAA
>NW_027112405.1:0-1094 GCF_000696795.3 Halyomorpha halys | reverse complement strand
CAATTACTAAAATTTAAAACCAATACTAATTCCTCTGAAGTTAGGATTTGGGATAATTAAGAGGGAAAAAAATCAAGAGTCAACTTTCGCACCTGTTAAAATAATTTCCACCGATTTGGTAAATATCAATAGAAGAAAAAAAATCCATAGACAACTTATTTTAAATCAATTATAATCGTTCTATCAAACATGGCTAATGAGAACGCGCTGTTATTAACTTGTAAATGGCTTAACTTGTACCTTTCCTTGCAAATATAGGCTATATTGAGAGTTTTGTAGTGAGAGATAAAGTAGACGAAGAGTTAGAGGATAAAGCAGTCAGTTCTCAATTTGCCAAGCCACCGCAAACTGCTATAAACCACGAAAGCCACCTCCATGGCTTCTACTATATACCTCAGACAGCAGTCAGCACTTCGTAGCAGTATAGTATACATATATAGAGGAACAACTAATAATTTTTTTAAGCTGGACATTAATAAAATTAAAAGACGTAAACCTCCCACACAATTTAATTATTTTAATAAAGAATAACGAGATGTGGAATTTCAGAGATCGGAAAGACCAGTCTCATTCGTAGAATTGGAGAATTATAAGGAGACAAAAAGATAAAAATGAAACATTAGGTTATCCACCTATAATAGAAGAAAAAAAGGTTAAATTTTTATATTTGTTTCTTCGTCAACAAAGTAAAACTGAAATATAAAATAACATCGATGTTATGCGAGACAACGGAAAAGTTGAGATAAGAGGTTTATTTTTTCTTGGAATTAATTGTTTTGTTTAAACCCAACTTACGTTCATTTGTATCGATCAAGGATAGCATATAAACCATCATCAATAGTTTTTTGTTTCCTTATACTTACGGAGTCCTATAGCTACCATCATCAATAGTTTTTGTTTCATTATACTTACAGAGTCCTTAGCTACCATCATCAATAGTTTTTGTTTCATTATACTTACAGAGTCCTATAGCTACCATCATCAGTAGTTTTTGTTTCATTATACTTACGGAGTCCTATAGCTACCATCATCAATAGTTTTTGTTTCATTATATCAATAGTTTTTTGTTTCCTTATACTTACGGAGTCCTATAG
>NW_027112404.1:0-1192 GCF_000696795.3 Halyomorpha halys | reverse complement strand
AAAAAATAAATAAAAATAATAATAATAATAAAAATAATTGAAAAGATTTTGATGTAAATAATGAAGTTGGAAATTTACAATTAGTGAATTAATATAGTAATGAGAATGAAACAACAAGATACAGAATATATCAAAAATAAGGATCCAATAATATATATTACTAAGCACACATATTAGCAATTTATATGTTTCTAATTTAATAAATAAATTATGTAGCAAAGAAAAAATACAGGCAGATATGGTCATTTGGTGAATCAAAATCAATTGAGAATCATAGATGGTTCATGCATGTAACAATGGTTTATCACGGTATTGGCCTAATTCCTCGGCAACGTAACCCACCCAACTCAGCCAACAAATTTTAAACATTGCAGTAAAATCCGTTGTAAAACTTCTGAATAATACGACCTTTCTGTTACCATCAAATGCAGATTCTAAGTAAATATTTTCTATCTAAATATATTTGAAGTTTTCAGTCTTCTTACTTTGTTGCTTCTGTATGTGAGGACTGGTTGGATAAAGTGACGTTAGGTCCATAAGGCATGAGCTCGGTTCGGCGACTTTCCTAGAAAGTTTATTCCTTAACGAAAATTAAAGTGCAGCTAATTCTGCTATTGTGGCTGCAATTATCTGCCAAGACCCTTCAGTTCACCTTCGTAGATGCTTTGTTGTCATTAGTTATCAGTGCACAGAATTACGTTGAATGAGGCACCTGATCGAATGTAAAAGAACCAAACGAACATTCGTTCCATTACCGGTGGGTTCTTCTTCTGACACCAGGCACTTGATTTCATCTTATTTAACAACTGGACCAAACCGTCGTGCAGTGAATTTAAGGGACAGATTCCGTGAAAGGCTGCAAGGACCGTCCCATAATATCTAGATTGCCATCATTTGTGAGATTAATTATGAATTATTTAAACTTAAATGACAACTGATTGTAAATAATTTTTATTTTTAGAGAAAAAAATGTACAACTTTTTATGCCACTTTACCAAAAGAAATTGATGATAAACCCATCCGTCATAATTATCTTTCGTCTGCGGGCGGTGCCGGTTCGGATTGGGCCTTGGGGCGTTGACTTTTTCATTAAGTGGTGGTCCCACACAATGGAAAATTTAACTCCCAACCATAATGAGAATAGGGAGGGAAGGGGTGGGAGGGAGAGGGAGAGGGAGGGAGAGAGAGAGGG
>NW_027112403.1:1017269-1018698 GCF_000696795.3 Halyomorpha halys | reverse complement strand
GAACAGGGAATCCAATAAACTATAATGGAGTGGTATTGAAGACTTATAGGACCTTTTAAGTTACTAAAAAGGCAAGAAAGTTTATTTTAGGATTTAAGATCAAGATACAAGTTATAAATAGAGGATTGTAATTACTTATGCATATTATCAGAGAGGATGAGAAAAATAAGGAAGGGATCTGTAAAAGAAAAGTGTTGGAGAAGTGTTGGGAGAAGGCAGGATTGTGGCTGCAGGGTTTTTATACAAGTCTAAAAGTTTTAGTGTGATGTTAGGTGGGAAGTCATTAGTAAGGTTTGTTTAATACATTGTTTGTCAGCTAGGTCATTTTAAGGATCAAATAAAGAAAGGGATTGTTGGATGAGAATTTTAGCAACATTCATTTTTTGGTGATGGGGATGTTGGGAGAAATAGTTACGAAGTCTGCCAGAATAAGTAGGTTTGGGGTACAAATCAGTGGATAAACAATTTGGATAACAAAAGGAAACATCAGAATTTCTTATGATATGGACGTTAAGGGAAGGGAGAGAATGGTTAATTTCTCCTTTAATGGTAAACCTAAGGTTATGGAGGTATGAGTTGAAGAATGATAGAATTCCAGGAATTTTTCAGTTGAAAAAAAGAAAAAGATTGTCAATGTATTTTTTCATAAAGAGAATGTCGTGGATGATGGAGTCAAGGAGATCACTTAGGACTATGTTAAAATTTTCAGGAGTGAGGGAATTTTCCATGGTAAGTCCAGAAATCTCTACAGCAGGGTTCAAGAGATTCAATCCTATCACTTATTACTTTATACTAATTTATATTTATATAACTTTAGTATACTGTGTTCCTCTTTTTTATATATTTTTTTCAC
The DNA here is from genome assembly GCF_000696795.3 of Halyomorpha halys. Classification (NCBI taxonomy): domain Eukaryota; kingdom Metazoa; phylum Arthropoda; class Insecta; order Hemiptera; family Pentatomidae; genus Halyomorpha; species Halyomorpha halys. The sequence continues at coordinate 1,017,845 of NW_027112403.1, read as the reverse complement.
TCTCTATTTATAATCTATTGTTTTATCATATTTTACAATGTTTGCATCTAGTTCTCATTTAGCCATGATGAAGCCCTGCAAAGTGGGACGAAACATTGGTTATTCTGGTTGGACAAGCTTTCCTACAATATATTACTTATGGTTAACTATTGATTTTAAGGTTATTTAAGGTTAAGATGTGATTAGAAGTTTCCAAAACAAAGCCTATTGATGTTAAATGTCCTATCTCTCGTCTCAATTTATTGCTGCACAAGAAAGTCATAGCCCTTTTGGATGTGGTCAGAAGAACAGGAGTGGAGCAGCCTTCTCTCCTTTCCAGTTTTTCTAGACATTGCTACTTACGACTAAGCAGTTTTTAGGTTGTGAAGGTATCAGATAAGGTATATTCCTTTAGTTTACTGTATTGTTCTCATTTAGCTCTAATGAAGCCCTGCTGGGGTAAAACGTTGGTTACTAATAATTTTTTTTTTTACAATTTTTCACCTTTTTTGACCACCACCTTGACTATCATTCCTATAATTATGAGAGATAGTTGACCGTAGATGATGAATGAGGAGAAGATGGTTGGGGGTGCGG
>NW_027112403.1:1014526-1016471 GCF_000696795.3 Halyomorpha halys | reverse complement strand
AAATGTCAAAAAAGAGAAGAAGGAATAAGATGTAACACGTTTGAACTGCTGTAACATACTATCATCTATTGGGTTCCGCACATCTTTATATATACACATGATCAGCTGATCTACTCAGTCAGCTGACATCGAAGTACCAGCTGACTGTAACTTATATATATATATATATACACGTATAGGTATATAAGTTAATACTCACACTGTAATTCATATACAGGTGCGGCCCGACCAACTTCTCCAATCATTAATTTAAAAAAAATTATATCATAGAAGACATATCTCGGAAATAGTAACAGGCAGGGAAGAATTTGCCTATACCAATTTGCAGGAAATTTAATAAGCTTTAATTTTGGATTATAAACGAGGGTATTTCAATTATTATCCGCAGTATAGTTATCAAATTTTAGTGTAATCAAATAGGTAACTTACAAGTACATCATTTTTCGACACAGTCCCCTTGATTTGCAACGCACTTGATCTATCGTTGTTCAAGCTTCATGATGCTTAATATAATAAAAGAAGTTTTCTGGTTGAGCTGCGAGCCAGGAATGCACCGTTTCTTTCATTGCTTTGTATGAGATAAATCGACGGCGCCTTAATGCCTCTTTGAGTGGACCAAACAAGTAATAGTCAGTAGGGGCAAGATCGGGACTATATGGAGGATGAGCCAGTACTTCACAATTGAGTTCTGGAGCATTTCAGCATGTGAGTAGCAGTATGCGGACGGACATTGTCGTGCAAAAAAAAACCTTTAGCTTGGCAGTAAGCATCTCACTGTAACGTACATTGACTATGGCTGTGCCCCTTTCCTCATAATGTTACAGTACTGGACCTTGTGAGTCTCAAAAAAACATAAGCATCAGTTTTCCTGATGTGCCAATTCGTCTAGTTCATCGAAATCGACTCATCTGTCTAAGAGACGTTAATTTCACGTAAACGTTCAATCCATTTGTAGACACTCCGTTGTGGCAAAACGTTGTTCCCGCACTGTACCGAAAGTCTTCGATGAATTTCAGCCCCAGATACGCCTTCCGACCACAAAAAACGGATCACTGAGTCTTGCTCTTCTTTGATGCAAATAGAAAGCGGTGCAGCTATGATTACCAGCACGGCAGTGATAAGGAAACAAACCTAGCAGCTTGAAACTTGCATAGACATAACAATAAATAAATAAAGTATGCGAAATCAACGCAAAATGACAGTGCTACCAACATAAACAAAAATATAACTAAATTGCGAATAAATATTGACTTACCCTCATACAATATCCTATGTGACACATTATCGAAATATATGCCAAAAACACACAAAAAAAGACCTTACCACACCTGAAATTTATTGGACGTTGTTCAGGGGACCTTACCCAACGCATTCCTGAAACTTTCATTCAATGAAACAAAAAGCCTTTTTTCACAGGTAAAAATAATTACATTTTGTATTGAGTATTTTATATTTATCTGGAAGGATCAATTCACCACAAACATTTGTATGATTTCCTGAATCAGCTCTATCAGTAAACATTTTCATATTAAAATTTTCCCTGCTGCTTATGAGTAATTAGAAGTAGTATAGTAGTTATGAGTAATTTGGGTTAATTTTTGGAACATTGTACATCCAAAGTCACCCTAGGAAACCGTCAATCAATTTTTTTTATGCAATGCTGAGTGCAACAAGTGGCAAGATGACTAGAAGGTGGTGAAATTACTACTAATGACCACATAACATCAGAAATGGAACAGGTGATGTACTTATATACATCCATACATACATACCAAGAATATGACACTGGATATATACTATAGTTAGTCCAGCTGCTAGGAAATCAATCATAAAGTTCACCATGATTAACAACATTATAAGAGTATTCCATATGAGAAGTCATTGGCTTAAAGCACAATTATTAACACATCAAACACACATGAGGTAAAGAATGATTTCTAAGATC
>NW_027112403.1:1009066-1011886 GCF_000696795.3 Halyomorpha halys | reverse complement strand
ATTTTTATTACAACAGAACAAAAATGTTACATTGCATTTTTAAATTAAAAGCACATTTTTTAAATTAAGACTTGGTTATATGATTGATAATACTCATTATTATGGTGGAATACAATTTCTGTCAAATCAGTATCCAAGATGACCCAATAAAGATTTTTCATAACAAATGAATTTGAAACAGTAAAAAATGAATCAAATAAATACTTAGAAATAAAATTCAGAATTCCTTGTTAACTAACTTTAAAAATCCAGTAATCAGTAAAATTCATGATACAATACAAATCGTAATACACTTATGTCGATGTATAATATTAATCAAGATCAACTATATATTAAGAATATGTTATAGTTTAGAACTCTACCTGGACAAACAAGTGATGCAGGAAAGCCTCATAAAAGGGAAAAGAAAAGAACGTAACCAGCGACAGACTTCTTGTTAGGCTACTTTACAGACTTACAGAAAATTATCACTGATTAATAAAATAACCTTTTCTATATTAGTGATAAAACCACTTTGGTAATATGCCATAAAGTTATGGGGTTGAGCAAGATAATCAAATATTTAAAAAATCCAATTATTTCAATAAAAAGAATATTAAAAAAATTGAAAGTTCCCTTTTCCATATTTCTATGAGATGTTATACACTGACCTTAATATTCCTTTTGTCACCGCCACTGCTACAAATCATTTCAATGATTTCTATGCCAGACTGACTTTAAACACCAATTAACCGACTAGAGGAAATATATTTACACCAACCCTACTGAGGAAAAAACTGTTGGGATTAAAGCTAAAAGTTAAGGTGAATTGATTGTAGTGGTAGATGATGTGGTTTGTTGAAGTAGACTGATCCAGTAGTAATACGGTGTGAGTAGCAGTGGTGAGTTGTTATTACCAGTTGACAGTAGAGAGCTCATTTGTATATAACAAAGTCGAGCTTTAATCTATGTTTATTTTGATTATTTGCTGTTAAAACTTTAAAAAAACATTATCTCTAAATAATGGGTAGCTTCTGTTAGTTAACAGCTTCGCTTAGATGCGTAAAAGTATCTTAATAATGACTAAGTGAATACTTTTGGTAAATATGGCAGGACCTTGAAATTACTTAATAAAACATAGAAAAACAAGTGACAATGGAAAATAAACTTATTTCTTCATCTATTGTGATCAACAAATTAATTTTGATGTTTTGAATGAAATATTGTAATAATCTTTTAAAAACACCTTAATTTGGAATAGGTTTTTTTAACCATTGATTTTCAAGTTGTTTGTATCATTGGTGGATACAATTTATCCACCAATAAATACTTGGTACCAAACTTTAAGTAATATTTTTAATAATATAGTACTGTATATCATAAATATTTATAGATTTCAATATATAATTATGTGATATATGAAAAATAATTTTCTTAAAAAAATTTTCTTTTGAGGTTAATGACTTCCAATTTGATGAAATTTTTTATTAAAATTATCACCACATGGTACAACGTTTCGGGACCACTGTCCCATATTCATGCACCTTAAACTAACTTCATCATGGTGGAACATCACTTCATGTAGTTTCAACTGGTATTCAACTTCTTTATTGAAGTTAAAAATAATTTAATAAAGAAATAGAATAATTTTATTCTGGGACCACTAACATAAATACATAGTTCAAATTTTATATTCATTTGTTTACTAAATATTAACAATATTTACCAAAGCATTTTGTCAATTATTTGGATAATTTATCACATCAATGGGGTGATTTGATAAAGAAATAGGTGACAAAACAGGCATTCTTCAAAGGAAAGAGCAGAGAAAACAGGAAGAGAATTCCAGAAGGAGTTGAGAGCATGAATGATAAAGGATTAACTGAAGGAGGAGATTTTAAGGGTGCAACAGAAAGAGTAATTAACAGTATTATGAGGTCATTTGAGAAAATCAGTTTGGCTTTAAATCCTCAAAAAAATAAGTGGGCATCGTTATGAATAAAGGAGAGCTGAAGACAACAAGGCTTTCCCTAAAGTATGGAGACAGTATATAAACTGTGGGAAAAGGTGATACAACAAATCATCAAACATTTAGGATGCACATTCCTGGAGAGCTACAGTTCAACAAAGATTCTCCGAATGCGCCAATTGCAGGTGGCAGGGCATTGGAGTACGTCATTTTAATGAGGCCCCGAAATTAAACAAGTTTATATATGAGAAAAAAATACTTACAGGCTTTGAATGCTCCAATGCCTTAAAGTTGAATATCAATTATGCACCCCTATGTCAGTGGAAAGGATAGAAAAGTGGGTCCCTCTGTTGGGAATGCAACAGAGAGTCTGAAAGGCCAACACATGTGCTGGAGAAATGTCCCAACAGCTCCCTCCTCGTGACACATCCACACCACAGGGTAAAGTATGAGTTGATAAAACTCCTTAAAGAAAGGAATTTTTTTTGCTCTGAAAAATTCTAATGTATTAATATGGATGGATCCATGCGATATGGTGATATTGTTCCTTTTTCCCTATGGTGGGGAAGTCAGCAATCATTTTGGATCCCACCGTTAGATAGGAAAAAATGACCTTGACCAGGCAAACAAAGTGTAATGGGAAAAGAAAGAAATTTATGATAAATACATCCCTTTCCTTAAGGAAAAGTTTCATGAGGCCTTCAGAGAAAGAAACTTCAATGTGAGAGGCCTCTGGTTTGGAGTAATACAAGTTAGCTGAACCATACCTCGCACAACAAGGAGGTTCATGGAGGAACTCAGGGCCGATATCCAGAATGTAGAATTGTTTTATATGTATTTATCTCAGCTTCCATTTTTTTTTCTCTTTTTTT
>NW_027112403.1:1005235-1008876 GCF_000696795.3 Halyomorpha halys | reverse complement strand
CAACTCATATCAGCTGATTCAAATGTTTATATAGATGAGCTGGACTCAATAAAAGTCAGTGTTTGAGTAGCAACTGAGTTAGTCATTTCTCTCTCCTTTTTCTATTTTTTTAAGTCTTTGTTTTAGCAAACGTTTAACTGGTGCCATAACCAGGGGACTTTAGATACAGGAGTAATTTTTTTTGTCAAGAAGAATTTTTATTATTTTTTCTCTTTTTTTTTTTTTTTTTTAAATAATGGCTGCCAACGGGATCGTCAAATAAGCGGTATTGAACCTGGAAGCTTTTAATCAAAGCAAGGTCAAGAATTCACATCCCATTGAGGTGACTCCTCCACCCCCGGGAGATTGCCCCACTAACGGAAGTCTCTCTAGCAGAAGCCAACGCCACAACACTAGAGTGAATAAAAGTACACACGGGCAACTGCCCAAGACTTGAGGAAAGTTGTTTCTGACCTCAAATGGCTTACCGGGGAAACAGAAAAGCTGAGCCACTTAATAAAAGGGGTTGACTGACTAATAAGCCGAATTGAAGCGAAGTGTATAGAAAATCTACTTGATAGCGAAGATGCGGAGGCACTAAAAGCAGCGGTCGTCTGCAGAGTGAAGAGGAGCATCCTCAATCAGATTCAGGCGAAGAGACCCTGTTTAATTTAGGTATTCCCTGGAGTCAAAATTGGGGGATATTACCCAAATTAATTATTATATTGGTAAGCTGGTTTAAATTAAGGAATTACTGATAGTTTGCTGGTAATGAATGGACTGTATTTAAATAACTTGATATCATATGGTTTTAAAATGAAATAACCTCTATTCTCTTTAAAGTTGTCTGACACAATTTACTGTGGAGTTTGAGCAAAATGATTACAATGTATGTTAGTTGGTTAGTTGTAAATTTGGTTTTATTACATTAATTGATGAAGATTACATTTTACTTGTTTGATTATATGGAGCTTGAAGGTTGGTTGTGATGTGAATGTGATTATGGAAGTAGGGGGTTCTCTCTTCTCATCCTCCTGCCGCCGCCGCCTCTCTCGCCTGGGTCGAAGGATTTACTCCCTCATCATTATGAGAAGAGACCTTATTGAAGAGTTCTGTCCTCTTCTTCTCCGGTACAGGTCACGATGGCTTCTTTACTGGTACTAACCCCTTTGTTTTTGGCGACCAAGATGGCTGCCCAGGCTTCTTACCACATATCTTTGCCACTAGATGGCATCATGAATTTCTATTCAGCAGTGAGGGGGCGCCTTAATTAAAAAGACCCCTTGGAGAATTATTAAGGAAAGATTAAAGAAGGTGTTCGGAGGAGGACGGTGGGCCCCAGAGGAAGACATTATGATGATCTGAGAGACAAAGAAACCGAAACAGTCTAGGGCAGTATGTTGCAGAACTCTTGGCACATTACAACAGAATCGCAGATAAACTCAGCGAGATGATGGAAACAATTCAGGTACAGGGTTGGATACAGTTCCCATCCATGGTACTAAAGATTCAAATGGCAAAAGAGGTGGGGAAGAAAGTGGGATTTCGGAGAGAGCACTTGTTTGTGAAATGTGCTCAAGATCTCATTCATACAAGCACTAGAGGCCCAAATGGAAGAAAAGCTGAGGTGGATCTGGATAGAATATCAACAGCCAAGAAACATGTTCAACCCTTGGAGAAGGAGAGAACGCAGAGATGGTGGAAGAGAGAGAGACAGTCACCCGAGATAGGAAAAATATAAGGAGGAAATATTCTAAAAATATGTCATAATTTGCTGGAATGGATTAGGAGTCAACATGATAGGATGTTAGGATAGTAGTCATGTGGAAAAGATATGGAACAGAGAAAATGGAGTAAATTTGTTATATCTTTGATTCAAATTTGGGATATCTGTAGATTTGTGATTTCTATAGATTTCTGATATAGAAGTAGATACAATAAGTAATGTTATGAGGAATTTGATGAAAAGAAAATAACAATTAAATGTTTCTACCATTTTGTAGGAAGTTAGGAAAAATTAAGTCTTAAGAAATTTCCATTTTGCAGGGAAAGAGGAAAAAAATTAAGCATAAAACTCCCATTTTGCCAGATGGGAGGATATTAGAACGAAATGATAGTTTTGCTTTAACTTATGTACTTTATTTTATTATTTATAAATTTACTTTTATTTATGTATGTCCCAATTTATGTTGTACTGTGTAATTGATTGAATATGAGGAAGGCTATTGGTCAGTTGCTTGGAAAATTAAGATAGTTTGAATGCAGAAAGTAGATAGCATTCATACATCAGTAAGATGGTATGATCAGCAGTAGTGAGCTGTTGAAAGTAATTATCTGTAATAAGTTCGTTAGGAAAAACTGAGCCTTTGATGCTTTGTGTATTTATTGTCCTAGACACAAACATATATTTTAGTTTCAACGAAGTGTTGAAGGATAAGATCCTTTAATCAATGAAAAATTGAAACTTATCAATTTTAGAAGGGAAAATCCACATCTAATAAAGTATTCATCCATATATGTTCTATCCTATCAAGTAATCTTCTTTATCCTAGATCAAGAAATTTAAAAACTTTAGTTAATTCTTCTTTTTTTAACTTGAGGCATTCCCTTAATGAAGCAAATATTACTCAAAGCATATTTTTAACTTATAAACATTATTTATAAATGTAGCATTTGTTTTTTTCTTGCTGGTACATACCGAGCTGTGAATCAAAACCAGTGCATTGAGGTGGATTTTCAGAAAAACAAATTCATGTGAACCTATGTCTCCAGATCGTCTAGGAATATTATTAAGACCTAATACTTTAATTGTGGTTGAAACTCGGTTTTCGGCAGGTATAAATCCTATTTTCGTTCTAATGCCATTTTCAAAAACCTGGAAAATGAAGAAATACAAATTTTAAAGTGCAAAAAAAAATCTTGGTGCTAATGATCACTCTCATTACTATTACTGAATTGAGACACAACATAATATTACATAATGAAAACAGTTTTTAAAAAATGAAAAATTGGTTATTAAAGTTAATAACTCAGTGACCATATAATCAGTGTTTCACTTCTATAATTTCAATTTGACTCTTTACAAAAGAATTGGTTTCACAAGTCACGTGGATAATTATAACTAAATGAATAAATATTTCTTATGTTCCATAGTTAACAGTTAATTAACAGTAAATTATTACCATGATCATTTAAAAACAGGAACATGTAATAGTTTTATTTCCCATTATTTATTCTATTAGGACTAAATATCAAGTCAATGCTTTCAATTCAAATACTTGAAACAAAAAATAAATAAATAAAAGGTCTTTTTCTTATAAAAATAAAAAATATATGTGTTTTCGGAATTATACAGATACTATTTCCAATCAAACTAATTTATTCTTATGAATTGAAAGTACTATAACTACACTTTTTTAAAGAGAGAAATACTTTATTAAAAAAAAACAATGTTGCCCAACTTCATTGGGTTGCTACACAGCATATTTAGACTGGTTGTACAATTGCTTATTATTCTTATAATACATCGGTATAGTCAGTAAATATTAAAATACATAATAGTAATATATGATTTTTTTTTTCTTATTATTTTAGTTCTTTGATATTTTTTTACCTATATTTTCATATTTTTTATATTATTTTTTTTCTCCTATTATTTACCT
>NW_027112403.1:1001249-1002875 GCF_000696795.3 Halyomorpha halys | reverse complement strand
AAACTATCTGCTTCTGTTTGACTACTAAAAAAAAAATTCATGATGATAATAATTTTATTCATTGTTTGTCTTCAATATTATAATAAGCGGTATACAAATGTAGCACAAATAAAATTAAATTTATTTCAATATTTCTTTAAATAACAGAAGTCAATAACACTTCTATATGCTAACCTATTTTTTATTTGCTTCATTTGAGATCTGCTTAGCGCCATTCCTTGGCAGATATAGTGGAAAGAACCCTTGCGAAAATTTATATACAGTTTAATTCCAGATGCTTTAACATCATTACAGGTACTGGAAATCTGTTATAATAAAAAACGCCAATTAACATTTTTTATTTATGAAAAATTATTTTAAAATGCATTTATTCACAGATTATAAGCTCATTCAGTGAGAAATATATATATCAACAGGGAAGAAGTAGAAAGTCAAGAGATGTATACAGTGGCTGAAGTTTAATGAATTCTGTAGGACATAAACATGTCTAACAAACCATTAAACTTAGATGATATTTATCTACAATAAAAACATATATGTTTTAGTTAGCCAAAAACTTAATTTAAATAAGTGATTAATAACTTAAAAAGTATTACCATGAAACATTGTAACTTAAAACGTATCAAATTCTTCCCTGTGACATGAATCCTTATAAATAATAACTATTCTGGGCCAGGAATTTTGAGAAACTCATGGTATCCAACTACAGGTTGACCTAGCAGTCTGAGGAGATGGTAATACCTGCTCTATGACAACTAAAAACATTTAGAAATGTTATTAAATATAGTATATCAAAACACGTCACCTTGAAACACAGACAGAATTTTTGTGCGCATAACAAGGAGAATAAGAATAAGAAGATTTATTTTTAAATTAACACCACTTTACTTAGGGCTGAATGAAGAAAAATTCTTTGCATGCATTAAACAGTTGAAAAATCCCTCAACAATAATCATAGTTCTGTAGGAGGAGCTGTTAACCATAAAAGATAGCTTTTATGCCACCACGAAATAGAACCGGTATCTTAAATATTAAAGTAAGATACTTTTAACTTATGATAGTGTAATGAACCTGAGATCCAGTAGTAACTCAAAAGGACAACCTAATCTGTAACTCATAGATGGTCACATGAATATGCAACTGTTTTAATGGGAAAATGAATCTTTATAAAGAACTTAAAAAATTAAATTATGTGTTGCAGAAAGGAGATATCCTACTGTAGGTATCAAGTCACTATTTTGAATTCAGTAACTATTACAGCTAACGGTCATTTAAGTAGAGATAAAATGGACAAGTTATGTGATAAAGAAAATTTTATTTTTCATCTCCATTTATAGAGATTGTTTCTTCTTATAATTTTGGGATTAATTATTACACAAGCAATAATGTTCTTAGAGCAATAAAGTATTTCGAAATGAATTTTAATGTTGTTTCTTCGCTCCAGCGACACAATTAACAAATAAACTCTAATAAAAAGGAAGGTTAGGACTCGTTTATTTGGTGAGCTGTGATTATAGGATGGGAGGCGTTGCTAAATATTAATAGTTTCATATGAATATTACAGAATAAATAAAGAATCAAAAGCCTACCAGATTTAACAAACACTCCGTCAATGAGCAATATTTT
>NW_027112403.1:996394-999679 GCF_000696795.3 Halyomorpha halys | reverse complement strand
GAGAGGGGGAGTTTCGCCCCATCCTTGTTTGATTTTTCGAGCCTCCTTATATCGATGGGGGCCAAGACTTTAAAGGCGATCTTGACATCTTCTAGCGGTATTGAGATGTCTAAGTTCTTGATCACATATCTATTTTGGGCTTAGTCTCTGCGAGGGGCATAGGTATGGTGCTCGACCTTTTAGAGCTTAAGTCCTTTTGTTACTTGGTCCCGGTCATCGATAGACTCAAGGATCAGTTTTCTGCATGAGGTATTTTTGAATTTTAATTTTATTCAGGTAAGTCCTAACCTGTGGGAGTTGGTGCTCACTGGAAACAATGACCTGTCGAATTGGCGGAGATTTCTTTGTAGAAGTCTCAGATCTTGAAGTCCCTGGTTGGGTAGATAGAACGGCTAAAGTGTCGTATTTATTCGGACTAATGAAATTAGGCTCCGATTTCTTCAACTGCGGCAAATTAACATTTTTATTTCTTCGATTGAGGTTCAGATGATGACCAGTAGGTAGCATTAGCGGACTGCAACGATCTTCTAGAAGGCCATATGCAGCATTCTCTGGCGGGCTGCGCTGAAAATCTTAGACGTTTTCTAGATCACTGATAAATAGTGCTATTACAGTATGACTCTCATAAATGCTTCATTTAAAGAAATAAATGCGAGTAGTTATTTCATCAAATAATCATAATTTCAAAAATAATTATTTGGTGAAAAAAAACTTTAATTTATTTGACAAATAAATAATTTAAATAGTGCCCAGATGAACTAACAGTAGGTGAAAAAATTATATTTTTTTTAACTTCTTTCTGTAACACATCAAGACGACGTAGTAACATTTACTATTTTGCCCTCCACTGAAAAATTAAATTATATCCAAATTTACTTTATTTAAATTTTATTTTTTTAGATTGGAATTTTCGATTAGGTGTATGGAATTGACCTGGCTCCCTTTTCCCCTCAATAAATTCCTGGATAGGCAACTGCTCTGTTTAGTTAATTTTTTTGACACAGATGAAGCGTTCTGCACCATGTTATGCATGCTGTTGTCAACGGGGTTTATCAACAATTAGCCCATGCCATGACTTAGACAAGTAACATCTTTTGAACCGATGGTCGTAGAGAACTCTGATTTTCACTTAAAATGGACCTGCAGACTTGTGAGGAAAGAGCAAGTAAAACCGCCTTGTGCTAGAGGGAAGCACTTTCCTAATCACTTAAATTTAATTTTTAAAGTATGCAAGCGATAACAAATTTATATTTTTTTGTTGTATCCATAATAAACAGATGATTTACCGTCGGTGAACAAGACGTTAAAGTAATATTTTCCAAAATTAAGTTTGGAAAATTTACTATAAAAAATGGTTATTGCATATTATGCTTCATTGAAATGACTAAATCAGCAAAGATTAATTTCATTCGGCCTTTTTTAAATTAACAATGTCGCACAAATTTTGTTGCCATCCATAGAAAAAAATCTTATTGAAGTAAGTGAGGTTTAGTCTTAGAAATCCAAATCTCTTAAATAAAATTTGCCATACTTATTTTTTTGGTGTATGTTGGTATTTTTGCAAATCACTGTTATATTAGTCAGAATCGATATTTATTTGTTGAATTTTAAAGCAGTTAAAAAAAAAAAAAAAAAATCAAGAAATTAATAAGAAATCGCAGCTCTGATGGCCAGAAGTGTAAAGTTGTAGCGACACGTTACCTGTTGGTCTAGACTGTAATCATTACAGATGCCGAAACCGTTATCGCTTCCCGCTAAGAAGTGCTTCGGTTCATTTCACCTTGGAGCACCACCTATGTTTTCTCTAGCCATTAATTATGTTCATTTATTCAGTAAAATGTAAATAGTTTTATATATAAACCTATAAATATTATTATAATTGTAAATATGAATAATTAATAAATAAAGTTTACCAACAAGAATATACTAAATCACAAAAGTAAGTTCTTACAGGCGGTGCCTCTCAATACCCCCCTCCCATCGATGGTGCTGTAACAGTATATTTTCCACCAGCCGGAATGGTCCCTCCCCATTCTATGTTAGCCTCAGGCTACTAAGCCATTAAATATATAAACCGCCTTCAGCGGACAATGTTTTCTTCATCTTATAATGCCATCAGACAAAACCAGATAAAATATAAATATGTGTATATATAATTATATAAGGTTAAGTAAAATCTACATAATTGTAATTGATTGCAAATAAGTAAATAGGAGGTTAGAATAAAAAATGTAACAGCACCTTGTTAAAATGCCATCCGGCAATACAACACGACTAAAATAGCCAGTGTATATACTTACCATCCATTTTGTATATATATAGATATATATGTCTAATTATTTATTTTAGGAGGTAAGAAAACCAAAAAAAACGGGTAACAGTACCTATCCTGGGATAGCAAATAAGACATTCAGTACATTCTTCCAATTTATTTTTGAAATGAAGAGTCTTATTTCACTCTAGTTCCCTGATGGTCATCTGCTTCCTCTACTTTTTATCCTTTCGTAAGACCCGGCGGATAGCTACCCTCCATGCCTCCTTCGTGTCTACAGGAAAAGTACCAGGTAGAACAAAGTTACCGAGCTGCATGACCCGGCGGCTGGCTACCCTCCGAGCTAGCATTCCTGCTTTCAACCTACAGGAATAGTTCCCGGTAGGACGCGGTTACCCTCCTTGAAGAAATTACGGCTGTAACCCGTAAGTTCCATCCTGTCTAATCACCTCCTAATAAACTATCTTACCTATACTGAATACGCATTGTCGAGGCCTTCTGGTCAAGCGAACCTAACATTACCTATTGGAGTCAGATGTCAGATCCTTCACAACCACTTCGACAGGGTGATTAATCCATAATACTCAGTTCAGAGTGTTCTAAGGGGCAATGCCCTCCTTTTGACTATGTCTTATTCGGCAACAATCCCATTCAAACACTTTCAATTGGTTTTGAAAATTGTTATAGTTACTAACATAAATCAATAAACAGCCACATAGCATTAAACGCTTATCAGATTCTCGACTATGCCTATCTGTAACAAACAGTTTGGACCTTCTGAAACAAAATTAATATTTACTGGTAAAAAATATACCCTTTCCCAAGTAAACCTTTCAAATTCTTTATATCAAAAACAAATGTAAGCTGATAAAAATAGTTTGCAGATGATGCCATTACTTTTTAGTTTATGTAATCTTTTTTTAAAAGTCCCTTTTGAAATTAACAATGATGAGATATGTAAATATTTTATTAAGTAATGTAGGTTTTATAAAAGAAAAATTATATATGATAAA
>NW_027112403.1:994936-996344 GCF_000696795.3 Halyomorpha halys | reverse complement strand
AGTATAAAGTTTTTCTTTGTTATTATGACTATCTTGATAAATTCAACTTTGTTATTAATGAATTTTTCCTCTTGCTCTTGAATTAATCCATGTTTAGTTGTGGTCCATTGTCCACCTGTATTATTTTTGATAAAGGGAAAGTGTTTGTAGAGATTCCTAAATAATTCATTATTTCATTTGCCAAAATTGTTCTCACAATATTCCCATAACAAGTTCTTAATAACATAAGTTATTATTGTGAAGATATATTTTTATTCTTTTTAATGTTGTATGTCTTTTTAAGTATCAGAAAGGTTCACTAGGTGTGGGAGTTCATTTAAAAAATGTATGAATGTTTTATTGGATTTCTTTTGTTAATATACAGTTATTAGTAAATTTAGATATTATAACAGTCATGGCAAGTAACAGCTACTATTTTATCTCTTATTCAAATGTCTTTGTACAGTCATAAGTATTAAAAAATTTAATTATTGTTTAGAACATAAATCTTGTTTAGTAAATATGTGTCAATTTATAGTGAAATGTGAATCAGTTTTTATCAGAATATAATGTTGTAATTGTAAAATATAAGTTTAATATGTTTGTATTTATATGTTAAAATTATTTGTAATGGTAAGCAGTTTGTAACTCAGAGGCGGTTTTTGACCAAATATTTATTTAAATGATAGAAGCCAAATTGATTCAGAATGTATGAAAAAAAAAAAAAATATTATTTTGAGCACAAAATAAATTTTTTTTTTTTTAACCTAGAGAGGAGGAGAAATGTAATATACTCCCTTTTTTTAGTAAATAGTATATTTTGATGTATAAAGGGTTTTGATATGTTTTATTTTATGTATAATTTTAATATTGTTAATTGTTATTTTAAAACAAAAAGCAAGCTAACCAGTTTTCTTTTTCTAAAAGAAATACATTGTTTTCTAAACAAGAAAGATGGCGGTGCACGTCCTTCCAAAGTGTTTGTTGGGTTGTTTCTATAAGTTGTTTCTAGAAGTTGTTGTTTCTATACAGTAATTATAGAAAAAGAAAAATCAAACATGAAATAGAAAAACATAACAATTGTCAATAGACTGTTCGCATCACAAACCATGGCAAGTAAAGCGGATCAATTGTAACAAAATCGATTATTATGGATTGATCAGTAAACATCGAAGATAGCGGAGAGGAGATGGGCATTCTTAGTTTGGATTGCCGGGTGAGAGGACGTACTTCGGCTGGAAGCGGGAAAGCTTGGAAGCCATAGTAGAAGAGAGGCAACTTGTCAAGCAAGAGGAGGAAGCCATTTTGGACGCTAGGACAGAACAATAAGAAAAAAGAAGACACCAAGGAATCAACGAAAGAAGATCGTGAACTTGGTTAGTTTTGTTATAACTAAATTTGAATACATTGTAAAATAGATATTAATTAA
>NW_027112403.1:994500-994886 GCF_000696795.3 Halyomorpha halys | reverse complement strand
AAAAAAAAAAAAGTAAAGATAAAAAAGAAATATACTAAACACAAACAAGATGTTTTAGAATGCCCTTCTATAATTAGTCAGCTGGTCAAAGTCAATTTGTTTTATGAATTTTAGCAAGTCTGTCTTAAATTTAGTAAAAAGTACGTGTTCTGGTTCAGTTTCTTGTTTCCATATTAGATCTTGTATTAGCTGAACTCTTTGTCGGTCATATAGTTTACATTCATAAAGTATATGTTTGAAATTTTGCACTTGTCCATCTTTGTCACACTTGTCAGTCGTCATAATATTAATTTGTTTTAAGTAATATTTTGTGTTACTATGTTCTGTATGGAGTTGTGTCAATGTGTATTCTGTGCTGTGTATTTGTTTGTGATTATGTAATGTTA
>NW_027112403.1:991726-994052 GCF_000696795.3 Halyomorpha halys | reverse complement strand
ATTTAATAAAAGTTATAATTACTGAGTTTACAATTATTCTTACATGTAAGAAGATAATATAATAATAATGATACTAAACACACATAGTAAACAAATATATAACATTAAAAATGAAATATAAAAATATATGAATACACAAATATTATATTTGTTCAATAAATTAATTTTCACTACTTTTGCTAATATAAAATAAACATATTGTGTAAAAGTAAGTTTAGCCAGCTGGAAAAATATCTAAGGCATGTTGGCCACACCTGTGGTAGATATTGCCAAGTTTCAAATTCTTTAAAGTTTTTCAATTAAAGGAGCGTATTTATCTACTGATCAACAAACTGATCTCCCTTTACTCTCGTTCAGTCCATATTTTCATTTCAAAGATTTTCAGTCCACACAGAGCTTTCTTGGTATCTCCAACTTATCCAATCTCTAAGTATTTAGCGAATTTTCACCACAACACACTAACCTTATTTTATTTAGCAAACATGGCATAGGCCTATAGTAAATTTCATTATCTACTGTTTTATTTATCAACTTTACTATTTTATTTTATTTATTAACCAAACCAAACCAACAAGTGATGCAGTTATCAAAGATCTTGTACTCGATTTTTGGGTTAGATGTCAGTTCAGCTGGTAATATTAATTTTTTAGCTTTCAGTTTACAACCCCAAAGTAGGTCATCTGAGTTTATAAAATGGAAAAAGTTATACTAAGAAATACCTGTTGAATCTGGTATTCAAAGAATGGTATTAAATATTTTGAGAAATGGTACCAATATGTGATTGGTATTGGTATTTGGTAGGGGGAACTAGTCCGGTAAGTAGGCCTCCTTTTTGCCAACCCTGACAGCTGCCAGAGTTGCCTCCACATACAAACCAAGGTGGGAGTGTCAAGCTTTATTTTTCGGAACCGCTGATAAATATTAACTCTCAACATTCCAAACTGAGCACTCTGGGACCTACGCCCCAACCCAAACCAAAGAAATCTATTAAAACAGCAAATATTTTCTTTAATTTTGCTTAAATAAAGTTTTTATATATACTTTTCTATTTATTTGATTCATCTAAATCCACTATGCACCCAAATTATACTGATTCCATTCATGACAAAATACTGAGATCTAGTAATAGAAATCTATTAATTATATGAAGCAATGAAATAATAAATAACAAACTTTTTACTTGTCTAGGCTATTGGTTACTAATACTGCATGTAACTTTCAGCTTTCTTTGTTTACTATGTCTCTTTTCTATCTGGTTTTCAATCAGCCACAGATGTTCCCTTACAGGTTTTTTATTTTTGTCTCCTTTAAATTGTCAAGCTCTGTTACTTGTGAGAATAGCAGGCAGTTAATGTACAGTATAGGCATTATAAGAACACATATTAAGAAAACAGACAAACAAGGTTATCAAAGTTAATTAAAATAAATAAGACATTAAAAACTATTGGGTATCAGATTTAATTCACATATATATTCCTTGAGTAAGAATGATATTTCTAATAGAATTGAAAATCAGGAACAAATGTTAAAATAAGATACCTTTATATGACCTTCAGATCCATAAACTATAGCATTGTTGTCCATTTTTATTTTGCTGTGAGTGCACATGCTTGCAGTTTTTCCACCATCATATTGTATAACATAATTTATACTCTCATCAACTCCACTATCATTCTTATGCGCAATAGCAGCCAATGAAGCAGTTTTTCTCCCAAAAACAAGCATGGCTAATTGAAGAACATACACTCCCAAATCAAATATTGTTCCTCCAGCTATTATCTCATTTCTTAAACAATTATATGGCACATAGAATCATATAATTCTAATTAAAGTCAGTCA
This sequence comes from Halyomorpha halys, assembly GCF_000696795.3. Classification (NCBI taxonomy): domain Eukaryota; kingdom Metazoa; phylum Arthropoda; class Insecta; order Hemiptera; family Pentatomidae; genus Halyomorpha; species Halyomorpha halys. The sequence continues at coordinate 992,213 of NW_027112403.1, read as the reverse complement.
ATCAAATAGAAAACATACGTTAATGGATCAAGATAACCGATGGGCACACCAAAGTCAACTTTGAGATAAATAACTTTTCCTATTGTGTTTGAAGAAAGCAATCTCAGTAATTCATCATAAACAGGGAAGTAGCGTGACCAGACCGCTTCCATATAGAATACAGCATTTTTTTTTGCCACCTTAAAATAATATAAGAGCTCAGATTAGTTGCTGAATCAGTGGATCTGTAGCATAAACTAAACTAAAGGTCTAACTAATAATGAGTTTAATAATCTATTCCAATTGGTATGCTATAATACAAACCATTGTATTATAATCTTTGGAATAATAAAAATAAAAAATGCAATAAAAAAGAAGTATTGCATTTCTTTAAATTTGTCTTTTCACAATAAAATACATGACAGGACACTCGAGTTAAAAATGTTGCTATTTATGAAAAATATTTTAATGTAGAGTACTTTGGCACAGGTTCACTTAAATATTTGAA
>NW_027112403.1:987515-990990 GCF_000696795.3 Halyomorpha halys | reverse complement strand
ATACCTAGTTTTTATACCAAATACTATAATTTCCAGAGCAAGGATGATACATAGGTTCCTATCCTCTCAATCTTTCCCTTTATAAGACTAATATCCTATTAACATACCATTGTAGCTAGGAACCACTCAGACCATATTACAATGAGTAAAAACACCATTACCTAAGCCATTTTAAAAGAGTTTTTGAGTTAAAAGCTAGAATACTTTTAATCTCAATCAATAAAATACCAGGTAGTTATGTGTGTGCCAGTGGTTGGGGTACTTATGGAGGATTTAGTGCACTGACTGTAAATATTTGTATTACAATTTTTTCTTTTGAACTGAATATAGCGCCTAATTTATAATAAATTCATTTATTCTGATTCGAGTTTGATTTTTTAATTCAAGAATTCCAAACTGCATGAATTCATTAAAACATATTCATTTATGTGCAATCAATATTTTATAAGCAATATTCTTTAATAATTTACATAAGGTGATCATTAAAATTTTACAACTCCTACAGTTACTGCTTTTTTTATGTCTATGTCTTCTCATAACTTGAAATTTTTGAGATCCTATCAACTCAGTTAGTTCCTAAATTAAAAAAAAAAAAAAAAAAAAAAAGATCACTTTGAACTGGAAAAGTGAAAATAAAGCAATGCTCTTCTTGGAGGTGAATCTTGTACTTAAAGGTAAAACCTGAGTGTTTTGGAGGTGAAACTGGCACATCTTGCGACTAATGTTGAGTTGATACTGAGTCACTTAAACAAGAAGTGAAATCTCTTAAATAAGAAAATAAGTGCATCAAACTGGAAATACTATAACTATGATTAGCAATTTTTTTCTGCCCACACTGTGTATATCACCAGTAATTTTGAAAAAACTAAATTGTGTAGAAAAACCAGGACATAAACCAGATCACTGAGAATCAATTAGTTCTGGACTCTTTAAGACAATTGGATACTTGTGACTGGATAATTCTTTTAAATGATTTGGAGAGACTGTTAACATTTAGATGAAGGGTTCAAGTTTTTTCCAACGGCTGATTTGAGTTTTTTTCTGATAAATAGGAAGTATCGAATTGTGGAGGGAAAAATTATAGAAACAAAGAACCAGCAGGATATCACAAGGTGAGGCACAGTTTTAGCAATTTAACAGATATTTCATCAAACCCTGAGGGGTAGGTACTGTATTTCATTATAGAGGAAAAAAGCCAGTAGAAAAAAATTAAAATTATCACAATTAAATATTGGATCTAAAGAAAAGTAGGAAGAAGAGGGTAATGAAATGTTAGTGGAAGCAAATAAAAAGTAATAATTCAAATTATTGGATGAAACTGGGAATACCAATGAGTAAGAAAATATTGAGAGGGAGAGTTTGCAAAGAAACAGCTATTTGAATTTGAAATTAAACACCGTTGGAAGCGATAGAGAAGCACTCTATATTCTTGATGATTATCTGCTAGTCTTGGACATATAAAGTGCCACTAGGCTGCTTCTCCCCTCTTTCCTAGATCTTTTAGTTCTTAACCCACCCAAGGAGCAATGGTTTTGAGAGGGAAAAAGAATCAAGGAGACTACAATAGAAGAGTTGGAAAGATTTCAGTAAATCTCAAGATTTCAAGGTCAGATGAAATGTTTCCACAGGTGAGGTCACCTCAGGTTGTAGAAAGTTAAAAGTTTTAAAGAGGATCATGTGAGTTGAGATATTGTCTTTTATTAGGATTAGGTCATTTAAGAACAGGGAGTTAAGATGAGGAGAGAAGGCCAACTGAATCAATGACATATAGATCCAACCATCTAGAGGAATAGGAATAGTGAAGAAATAGTGATAAAAAAGACATTTTTCATATAGAAGCTGTCGGGAAGTCATAAAGGATTCATGTATGACGGACACTGGAAATGATGGAAAGGGACGTAGTTGTGGAAGATTGATTCAAAGGATGAGTCAAAAGGAATCAAAGTAGGGTAATATACCATAATGTATAGGAGAGGATGTAAGTTGCAGGAAATTTTGGAGGAAAGAAATTTAATGCGTAAATATAGCATCTGGACATAAACCAGTAAATAATTAGTTCTTTACAGTAGCTCTATCTTTTTATTTTCATATTCGTTTATTTTTAGCTTGTTTTTAAAAGTTGTATTATAAATATTGTATGTGATTTTGTAAGTGGAGCTTTGTAGTTTGTTTCTTTTTATTTATTCTTCAATTGTGATTCATATTATTCAGTTTTTTTCTTTAATATTTAAGCTATAAAATCAAGCAAACTGTGTGAGGCCATGGCCTTAATACTTTGTTCATAAATAAATATTAATATTACTGTAAGTTAAGCACTAATCTATTGAAATCTGTCTGCAAATAATTCTTTAAGGACTTTTGGAATTGTATACATATTTGCTCAAATATAGGTCAACAATTGTTGTTTCTCCTAAAGCTTACGTAATCTTAGTTTAAACATACTATCTACCTTGAATGTACCATTGAAGAATATATATCCCTCATTCCTTTGATTTTAACACGTTTTTATTGCAGTTTCTCCTTCCAAAATGTGTGATAGTAAGTGAATGAGTTATCACTTACTACTGATACAAACTGCTAACTAAAGCCTCCAATCACCAAGAAACGAAAATAAACAGTGAAATGACTCAAAAGCTCCAAGTTTGGTTGAACTCACAAGTTTTTTAGATCAAATCTGAACCTAAGTCTACCTCAAATATAGGATGAGCCCAAATTTTACAAGAGTGCATTTTAGAAAAACATATAGGCAGGGAAGATGTTTTATTTTACCAGAGCCTTATAACAAAAGAATCTCAGTTTTGCTTTTAAATAAATTCTTACTCATTCAAAAACTTCTTAATCCTCCACAATCAATTTTCTCTCTTGTTATCAACATAATCTGCCGAGCAACAAATTATTCAAGAACTCAACTCTTCCAAATCTTTTCAAATATGAATGACGGATTGGAATGAATGGAAGATATTTTATATTACCAGAGCGTCATTACAGAAGAATCTTAGTTCTACTTTTAAATAAATTCTTACTCATTCCAAAACTCCTTACTTCAACACAATCAATTTCCTATTCTGGTTATTCAACATAATCTGCCTAGCAACAAATTATTCAAGAACTCAACTCTTCCAAACCTTAAATTTATATTACAAAAAATCAAAATCCTTGTCTTCTTAAAACCTTACTGTAAGAGTTCAAAATCAATCATTGTTTCATGCATGAGGACTTAAATAAGTATATAGCATTATTTTTATTATAAAATAACTCATTAAAAACATGAAGCTAATTATTTTTAAATCAGAAATCAAATAAGTTATAAGAATAATATTTTGATATCTGTATGACAAATAATTGAATTATTTATTTAATATGTTTAATAATTAAAACCCGTTTGGAATATTCCAAGCTTGCTACTCGTAAATTGACTATGCTGTTTAAAATATATATTTGTTCAATGAAGAATACTTCAAGGTATCCTTTTTTT
>NW_027112403.1:986289-987465 GCF_000696795.3 Halyomorpha halys | reverse complement strand
AATGTCTTAACTTGAAAGTTAAACGTAATCAATATCTATAATGAATAATAAAATTAGAATAAACATAAAAAAAATACATAAAAGCTCAATGTTCATAATTTATTTATTAATCAATGAATTTACAGCAAAGTACAGTATTACACAAAAGTTAATTAAGAAATACTGGCTGCAGAATGTGACAAATACAAATAATTATCAAAAATGACAAATTTATAAAAGCTTACACTAATTATATTAAAAACAGACAAGCCACTGTATTCAACAAAATTAATACTAAATCCAGATACAGCAATGCACCATCCATAGGGTAAAATTGAAAGATGAGGTGTTAGATTCTGCCCACGTCGCAAAATATTTTTTGGGGTGAGGACAGAGGGTAGTAATTAAAGTAATTGTTTCCAGAAGAGAAACAAATTAGTAAAAATTTAAGTATTTACCTTAGATACTTTAGTTGTTTTCTGAATAATTAAACCTGAATAATATACACAGAGAATAACACAAAATATCAATAGTGGCATTCGGTCATAAAACATGGCAACTGATATTTTATATGAATTGAAGTTTTTGGAATATTGCATGCTTTTTAGGGCTTATTTCATAGATTGTTAAAAAAAAACCTTTAGGAAATTTGTTGAATAATATTGAAATTAAGCTATAGTTGGTGACTATTGATGGAGGGTAAAACATTGTAATTAACCAATAATTTAACACAGTAAAAGTTTTCATTTTTTCACCATCTTACCATGATTAACGTCCCAATGCCTCAACATTTAATGAGCAGCGGCGGGTAAAATATCATATAGTTTAATGATGCAGGGAAATGGGGTATTGGTATAAAATTTATACATAATATTAGTATACTAACTTAAGACCAAGTTCATATTCACTGATATGCCAGTTTAGAGAACCTACAAAAGTCGTCTATTCAGAAGAAATGTCCTTTAAAAAATAAGTTACTTTCTATCACTTTAAGTAGTGGATTAATGAAACATTTATCCAAAAACATATGGAAGCTCAACTTTTTCTACCTTAGGCTAAACCGTCATAATTAATGGAAAATGACTCGTTGCCGATGAACATGTGGTGATGGACAACTGCTACTGCAATTTATTAATCTGGCGATCAACCAAAGACCACATAAAATGAATATTATTATTTTAGCTTTTTGGCAAATGC
>NW_027112403.1:985519-986088 GCF_000696795.3 Halyomorpha halys | reverse complement strand
CCATGTGTAGTTTCTTATCAAAATTCTCAGATATGTAGAATGATCCAACAGAGAATTAAATCTTGAAGAAAATATATACCTATATGTTTTACACTTCTATCTTTAGCCCGAAATTTAAAAAAATCTAATCTAAATTAATCTACTAGAATAAAGCATAACTGGAAGTTTTTAAATTTCCTTTCAGACAACTATCGATAATTGTATAAATATCCTACATAAGTGACTCAAGATGTTAAATTAGAGCCGGAATTAAGGGGGGAAGAAGTATTTGTGCCCAGCTGAAGAATTTAGAGGACAGTAATTTTTAAGCAAAATTTTATATTCAAGTGATATAAATAAATTTCATTTCTGATTCTGATTCAATTTAATTCTGGAGGTTTAACATAGATGTTGATCACACTAACTCTTTCTATATCCGTCGGTCGAAAAAACATTACATCTTTAACTACTGTTGAACAAAAACTTTTCATAGGTTGTACCAATATCAGGGGGAAGAGGTCAAAATCTAAAATTCCTCTACAATATTACACAAATTTCCCAACTTAACAAAGGTCTGCGAAGTATTCCCT
>NW_027112403.1:978464-980020 GCF_000696795.3 Halyomorpha halys | reverse complement strand
GGCTAAGAACAGAACAAGATAACAACCAATAAGTATAGAAAATAAAAAAATATATATAAACAGGATGACATAAAGTGAATAATTTTACCGAATGGAATTAATAAAATGAAGTGATGAGAGGATTGGAAAATAAAATGAATTCTTAGATAATTTAAAGAGTAGGTAAAATAACATAATTAAGGAAATAAAATGAAAATTAAGTTATATAATGCAAAGAAGTATAAATATATTAGTTATTAATAGTTTAAAAATGTTGAAGTTCTAGAAGGGGGTGTGACTAGGGTGTGTGAAGAAGTTGAAGAGCTAGAAGTAATGATGTCCGATGAGGATGTATAGTGCTGCAGATGTCTGGACGGGTGGTATAATCTGGTACTGCGGCGGGTAGGTTTGTGGTTGTTATCAATTCGATGGCCCCGTGTATTAGGATTCATATGAGAGATAGTTGACCGTGGATGACGTACAAGATGATGGTTGGGGGTGCGGTCAAATGAAACACAAATAAGCGTTTATAAGTAGTTTTCAGTATACTTTTTGAATAATGTTTTACCTTTAAATAATTTTCAATGTTTAAAGCGTATTATCCAATTTTCTGACTTTTCTGACTGAGGTATTCAAATTATTGGAGAAATGACACTCTCCCTGCCCCTTCTTAATGATGTCCCTGAGAGTAATGGTTTCTTTGTATAAACAAAGTCATGATCCGAAATAACTAATTGTTGACTAGATATAAAGCTCTAAAATCTATTTATTCTAACTGAAATAAAACAAAAAATCAAATACTATATAAGAATTAAGGTTGTCCGGTTGGATAGCTGGGGCCTTTTTCCATCTACTAGGTCACACCAAAAAAAAGAAAAACCTCAAAATCTTTTGCTAATTATGTACCTATCTGTTGTCTGAGTTAAATAAATGATAGCAATTATACACAAGAGAACAGTATTACGTTCAACATCCAATTTTTTTTTTTTATCTAAGATATCAAATGAAGAGTTGTGTATGTTTTGCAAGTAATCCTAGCTTTCTCTTGATTAACCATAGCATGAAACTAGTCTTGCACAGTTCTTTCAATGGAGCCTGATAGATATAGGTTTGAAGTTTCAGAACCTGCTGACATCTGGGTTTTCATAAGAAATAGATAAATCGAGTTTTGCAGGTCACACCTTTATGTACATATTATGGTATTAAATTTATACCTTTCACACTAAAAGCATCTAAAAGAAGATAATTTAGTATTTACCTTATATATTTTAAATTAAAAAATTTGTTCAGGATTTTTTAAATATTTGTACTATGGAAATCAGAGTGTTATGCTTACTTTTCCATTCATAGTGGGAAGGCCAAGGGACCCATATAGATATCAAAAGTTTAAATGCCCATAAAAATGTATCTATCATTTCTTAATTTTTTTACAAATATACTCCTTCAACGTTACTACCCAAAAAGTCTTAATGATAAAAAAGTCCAAAGTTTTTTGAGTTTTTAAAGTCTTGGCCTGTATAGGGTTGAGGAAACCATAGAGTTACACAGACACACTCACACATGCACGCATGCATATA
>NW_027112403.1:975648-977301 GCF_000696795.3 Halyomorpha halys | reverse complement strand
TGTATATATAAAGAGATGTACAGAACCCAATAAAACAGTATGTTACAGCAATTCACACGTGTTACATCTTATTCTTTCTTCTTTTTTTTTGACATTTGGCTTTCGCCGATACTTAACTGATGCCGAAACCCGGGAACTTTAGATACCGGATTAATTTTGAATCTAAAAGAAAAATTTGTTTTTTCATTGTTCTCTTTGAATTATGACCAGTAACGGAGTAGTGAGAAGAGCAGTTCTGAACCTAGAGAATATGAACCAAAACAATCAACTTCAAACTGCAGTAAACCACAATTTAGCAGCTGGCAACTCACCTCCGCAGGAGATTCAACCAATACTGGAAGTCTCTTTAGCGCAATTTCATGCCATGACGCTAGAATGGATTAAGGTCCGTACGGCAACTGCCCTGGACCTGAGAAAGGCGGTGTCGGACCTAGAAAAATTCAACCTGAGAGACCGGAGAATTAAATCATTTTTTAAAAGAGGGCGATCGCCTGATGGGGCGAATAGAAGCGAAGATGTCGGAGGATCTACTAGACAGCGAGGGTGCGAAAGTACTGAAAGCAGCGGTAGTCTGCCGTGTAAAAAGAAGTATCCTAAATCAGATTCAGGCAGATGAAGAGATCTCCTGGAAGGTCATCAAAGAAAGATTAAAGAAGGCATTCGGAGGAGGACGGTGGATATATTCATGGATGATCAGAGAAACGAAAAAACCGATACAGTCTAATACAGAATTCAAGATAAACTCAGCGAGATGATGGAGACAATCCAAGTACAGGGTAGGATGCAATTCCTATCCATGGTACTGAAGATTCAGTTGGCAAGAGAACTGGGCAAGAAAGAGGGAATGCCGAGAGACCGCTCGTTTGTGGAATGTGCTCAAGATCTCATTGATACAAGCGCTAGAGTTGGAGGCCCAAATGGAAGTAGAGGAGCCAGGGTGGACTCGGATGGAATATCATCGGCCAAGAAACATGCCAAACCCTTGGAGAAGAAGAGAACAAAGAGATGGTAGAAGAGAGAGAAATGGTAACACAGAAAATAGAAGGAGCCAATTTAAACCCAGAAACAATGGTCGGCGGGAGGACCGCAAGTACCATGGGTGTGGTAAAACTGGACACCAGGGCCCTGTTTGATAATGGAAGCTAATAGTATTAGTTCATAGTACAAGTGTAGAAACTAGTGTGGTAATAATACTAATGCTTATTTTTTTCATGATAGGGATGACTATTAGTGATATTACAGGAAGTAAAAAATACTAAAGTACAAGTTACTATTGTACAAGCCTGTGTAATTGAATTAAGATAAATTTACAACACTAATAGTATTAGTTTGTACTTTATTATGGAACAGGGCCCTGGTAGCACAATGTCCCCGCACCCGATGTTTTGAATGTGGGGCAGAGGGACATAGCTCAACTGTTTCCCTATATGTATCGGCGGAGGGAGCAAAATGTGCCTGAACCGATGGAGGTCAATGTTCAGGGATTACGGAGAAGGGTAATCTCTCGAAGGACGAACGGATCCATGAGTGAATCCACGAAAATGTCCAAGACCTCAGGAACAGAAACTGAAGCAGGGGACTATGAGCGATAGGATAGCCAGCAAGGCAAGAGTAGGACTTGGAGACGAAAAGGAGAAGCAGCTAGAACACGAG
>NW_027112403.1:973923-974313 GCF_000696795.3 Halyomorpha halys | reverse complement strand
AACAGAGGAATGAGGGTGCACGGATTGGGGCAATCAATCAAGCTGAGGACTGGAGACAGCGACTCAAGAGGGAATACCAGGATATTTTTTTTACAAAAGGGGATATCCTCGGAGCGACTGGGAAGACTGTCCATGAGATCCCATTGAAGCAGTAAATGAAAGGAGATATCCACAGGCACTACGTCACGACATCCGGGAGGAACTCGAAAGTTTAAAACGACAGGGAATCATTATAGATAGTTAAAGTTATAGATAGCGGTTAAAAAGAATAGTGCGCCAGGTGAAACTACTGAAAAGTACAGAGTGGTGATAGATTACAGGAAGCTGAACGAGAATACCAATGGCGAAAAGTATCCAATCCCCAGATTTGAAGACATTTTAGACAGCCTG
>NW_027112403.1:957148-973442 GCF_000696795.3 Halyomorpha halys | reverse complement strand
CCTTTCTTGAGTAGGTTGTTGAGTGGAACGAGATACTCCGCCATTTCTGGAACAAACCTCCTGTAATAATTTAGAGTTCCCAACAACCTCCGAATTCCTTTTATGTCACTAGGTACTGCCATTTTCTGGATAGTATAATCTTTATCCGGGTCTGGTTTAACTCCCTCTCTTGAAATTGTGTGACCCAAAAATTTTATTTGTTCCCCCACCCCAGCGCCGACTTTTCCCCCGACAATTTGAGCCCAAAATGTCTTATTCTCAGGAACACGCTATTCAAGTGTCGCACGTGTTCAATCTCGTTCTTACTGAACACAAGGAGGTCATCCATGTAAATGTGACAGACGGATTCATCAATTCCTCTCAGAAACTCGTCCATCAGGCGCTGAAAGATTATGGGGGATCTTTTTCGTCACCCCCATGATGGAGGACAATATCAGACGGTCCATGAAGAGGTTGCAGCAAGAGATGGTACTAGCTTTTCCAGATTTTAATCGGCAATTCACGATTACCACAGATGCGAGTGAATATGCGCTAGGAGCGGTGCTGTCTCAGGAGGGTGATGGGGGAGAGCGCCCAGTGGCGTATGCTAGCAGGCGCCTTGCGGAGACGGAAAGTAGATACAGCGCAATGGAGCGAGAACTCTTGGGAATAGTGTGGGCCGTCGATCACTTTAAACCATATGTGTTCGGCAGAAGGTTCAAGATACATACTACTGACTACAGACCACTCCAGGGGGTGGGAAAACTGAAGGAATCGTCAGCCAGGATAACTCGCTGGAAGGAGCTTCTAGCACAATATAACATGGAGGTTATATATAAACCGGGCAAAGAAAATGTGGTGGCCGATTGGTTGTCCCGAGCCATAACCACGAACGCCGTGGAACAAGAAAATGGGGAACCGTCCGGTGTCATGAGGGAATGGACGCCTAGAGAGGAAGACCAGGATGGAGCGGAAGAAGATGGTAGGTTGATATTCTTTGAACTCTTTGAAAAAATTATCGAGAGGAATTGTATAATAAGAGAATAAAAAAATGTTTTGGCCATCAGTAGTAAACCCTACTGCTAACATACATTCTTTATAGCAGGTAGGGAGGAAAATGAAAGTTAGATATATCCTCAAAATATCTATGTAGGTTTACTGAACTGGTTGTGTGAATGTATAATACGTAATAGATATATATCATAAATGATCCAATGACCTTTTCTGAACCTTGAGAGTTTGATGGAAGTTTCTCAATTCATTAGGAGATATTTACATTGCATTCATATAAATAAGTGGGTAAGAAGTCATGAGGTACAAGTGATGGTTTGACGATTAGGAATTTTTTATTTTATTTTAAGGTTGCTAAAGCATAAATTTGGTTCGATCATTGGTGGATAAGCAAAATTAACCGCAATCATTCAGACATGATGGTCTGTTTATTATATTCCTCTAATCAGTGAAGACACAAATATTAATCTTCTGAGGATTCAGATAAAAATATTTTATCTGAAGCAATCCACAGATAGTTTCCAGAAATTTCCTCTATTATGAGCAAATCCCTGCGTACAAAAACATTTGGTATTTAGCTTTATTAATAGTCAGCAAACAAACACCATAAGATAGGAGGGAGCATACCTCCTTGTAGGCAGTCCCCTAAGGTTTCATCCACATTTTGATGTGCCCCAGTTCATATATATTCCATAGGGAGTATTACCAATGGAAAAGAGGGTGAAGCCACTTTAATTCAGCGTACCAACTTGACATATGAGACTGTTAGACATCATGGAGATGAATCTAATAAAACGATTCATTAATCTGTTGAGCATGAAATTTGTAGGTCATCAGCATATAGGTGGTATTGTGAATGGAGAATAGAAACAAGGAGGTAAATAATATATATTGAGAAAAGAGTTGGTGCAATTGAGGAGCCCTGAGGTACACCATTTGTTAGTAGAAGGGAGGAGGAAGGGAGTTTATTACAATTGTGACATTTTCTGAGCAAAGTGATTAGAAGGAACCACTTAAAAACACTATTTAGTAGGGAGAGATTTCGGAGTTTGGAAAGGAGGATGTTATGAATGACTGGGTCAAATACTTTTGAGAAATAGGAAAGAACTAGGATGGTGATTTTTTGTTTGTTAGTAGAGGCTTTAAGGTCTTAGGTAATTTTCAACAAAGCTGATTGAATAGGGGGATCAGAAGCCGGACTGGAGAGGATGGAGGAGAGCTTTTGGTTCAAGGAAGACATTAAGCTGTGAATAGACTATTCTCTCTAGAGGTTTTGTTAGGTTGGAAAGAATAGAGATAGATTTGAATTCAGAGACTTCAGGGGGAACAAGGGCTTTATTCGATAGATAGCCTATGACTTTTTTCCAAACTGTAGGAACAATAGAATTAGGAGGGGAAATTATAAATATCCAAAAGAATAAGAAAGATAACAGGAATGCATAGTTTGATTATTATAACAGGATTTTGTTTGTGAGCATAGTCATTAGATCTGGATTTCAGGACAGAGGAGAGTAGTTTTTCCGGGAAAATATCCATAAAAAAGAAATTTTCAGGGTCAAAATGGGTTTGTGGGAGGGAATATATGGACAAGCGGGATAGGGGACTAGGATTGGCAAAGACTGAATATAGTTCATCCAGCGAAACGAGGTAATAATTACAGGATTTACAGTTCACTATTGTCAAATTTTAAGGATTTTCCATTAAGACTTAGGATCAGGGAGATGTGGAAAAATTGTAAAATGAATTTATGGTAATTTAGAAAAGTGGTGAGATTAGTGAAAAGGCAATTCACCATTTCATCAATGGAGGAAGAGGGATATATAGGTTTCAGAGATTGGGATAGTGAATCGAAAAAAGGATTAAGTTTATTTTCTTCATGATATTTCATCTTGTACATCATATAACATTTATTAGATGTTTATCTGCTTCAGTGCTTTCAGAGTAAGCGGTGCAGGCTGAAAAAGAAGATTCTGTGTGTAATAAACATTATATAATGTAAGAATTATTCAATAACACAAAATCATAGACCAATTCCAGTACAATCGACTTTATTTTCATATCAACTAAGAAATAATTATACTAGTAAATTAAACCTCAAGGTCAGTTAGATAAAAAAGGTAAAGAATTAGAAGCCTACCAAATGCAGCAAACAATTTGTACATGAACAACATTTTAAATAAATGTCAACTTTTCTAAAAGACTACATTTTAAAATTGAATGGTTGGCAAGCACTAAAAACCGCGTTCTTGACCGTGTTCGATCACTTATGAAACGTTTATTGGCTTCAACTTTAATTCATATTTTGAAATAATTATAGAATAAGCAATTCCTTCGTCGATGCAGAAACTTAATAATGAATTCTAAAGCCCGTAATAAATACATCCAGATTTATTTTACAATAACAATTAAAACTAAAAAATAACGGAATCTATTCATATCTATTCATAAGGAACCTATAATATGTCATTTAATTCGCATTTATTTACATTTTATCTATTTTGGCATTGATATAACTTTATTTTTTTAAACAACAGTCTTTCTGTGATTTCATTACTAGATTTTTGTCCCATAACTGTGGTTTTGGTTTATTAACACGGAGAATTTGCTATATTATTTTCATACTCAGAAACTAACGTGACGATCGTAAAATCCTTTACCTCAGAAGAAAAAATACAAATTACACGTAAAAAATTTGTTACTTTTATATTTTTTTTTAACTTTGTAATTAATGCATCGATTCTAAGTTCCTTGTTTAAAAACAGAATACTATACTAGAAATGATTTTCCGACGCCCGCCTAATTCAAATAGAAACTTTTGATTCCCATTTGTGAAATTATTGTGGTTGTATAGTTTATAAAATATTTTATTTTATGTAAATTATTTACGTGTCTTAATCTCTAAAGCAGAATCATTTTATCTAACTTTTCATTGCTTACTTTTATACCTCGTACGTTATGAAATTCTTGTTTATATGATTGTTGTGGTTTCAAGCTAAAACTTCTATGAACTTTGTATGTCACTTGTAGTACAACATAATTACATATGGCCATTTGTCATATTAGGTTATTCGAGTATTTTTAAAAAAATACGGAATTTCGATATCTAAAATTAAGGCTTGTTATACTTCACTCAATCATCGTGAGGTTTGATCAACATAGGTTCAACTGTTTAAAAAAGGCAACGATAAGTTATATTACTCAGAGTTCATTGAACCCATCGATAGACCTGTTTTTCCAATCTGTTGGTTCTGTTTTTTGCTTGCTTTATTTGACCCATGATATCAATTGTTATCTTAGTTTCGAATGAAGACTTCTCCCTGAAGTAAATTCTGAATTGTTGAATAATTGCTTTTTAAATCGACCTTAGAAACCAAATTAATTAATGTAAGTAATTACTTTTATATCCATATGTAAATTTATCTATTTTTTTTTTCTTGTGCATATACGTTACGTTGCAACTGGCAAAACATAAACAATTTTAAAGAAATAAGTTTTATATATGTATTTCTTTTATTTTTGTTATGTATATAAAATTGGGAAACATGAATTTTGCTTTCTTAAAGTGAAACGTTAATTAAAGCAATATTATTTTGAACTGAATTCCAAAACCAACTCCATGTAATTGTGTATTTATTTCCCCTAAAGGAAAGAAATCTGTTTTTTTTTTACCATTCTTTAAAAATACACTATCAGTTCACTTACTATTTTTATCGAATAATTATTTTTTAAAATTATGTTACTACATTAAAACATGTCAAATGGAATCAATTTAATTTAATGGTGTTAAAGAAGATTTTTATAGTTCCCTTCGGAGCTGTTCTTTTACTTAAAGTAATCTGTGTGTAGCTCTCTAATGGTATTTGCATTAAATAAAAATGTTACAATAGTAATTACCTCATTCCTCAAGTTCTTTTTTGATTGATTTTTACCCACATCTTGAGGTAACTCTCTAGACCTTAAAAAGAATTCATAATCTGTCCATAGATTTAATCCCAGCCTAAGTTTTCTAATTACTTCTGGATTGTAACCAAGAAATCTCTATTGCATGAAAGTAAGAAGTTTGCCTTCATGACTTAATAATTCTGAATACAGCGAATAATCCTTAGCATTCCATTACACTTTTATTTAGTGAAATTTTATATCATCTCTAGTTTTACATGTCTAATTTTTTTGACATAGCTTTGATTGCTATAATATAGCACATTTATTTTATGTCACATATTATGTTACTTTTGAGTAAATGTTTAATATTTTATTGTATTTTCATAGTTTTACTAATGTATTTCTCATTTGGATTTAATTATTTTTTAAATTACAATAATAGTTACTATCTAGTTAATGGAAAGTGTAAATAGGAACTTGCTGTATCCCAGAAGCGAAAGGCCCAAAGACATCACTGAATTATGTGGAAAATTTAAAGGATTATTGGATCAGGCTGGGATACAGAGAAAGACTCCAAAATCAAATTCAGAAAACTGAAACCAAGTAGAAAAAGAGGATAGATAAGAGATGAGGTACTCTGAAGCAAACATGTAATAAACTTTCTGAAATCTTAGTAGTTACAGTGAAGCCCAAAAGGAAGGGGATATGTTGGAAAAATGAAGCCAATATAACATTGCTCCGGAAAAATAAATAAAGAGTATGAAGGAAACAGCAAATAACCCATGTAGAAAGATAAGGAGAGCTGGAGGAAGCTAAAGGATGGAAGAGCTTTGGGTGCATATGGGAAGAAAGAGGACAGGAAGTCCTATAAATATATGAAATGCTTTTGATAGGCTTATGCTGAAGGAACAATTAGTCAATTAAATACCACCAAAGTGGTGGTATTTGGTTAGAAACATCAACAACAGATCAACTTTTCTCTGCGGACCATTAAGCCAGGAACTGAAAAATGTGCAGCCCATCCCCACTCCTGACATGGAATAAAGGGAATCCCTCTTGAAAAATATTTGAAAATTTTGTTGCTGAAAACTGCATTTTGAGTTACTTTTATTTTATTATACCATGTAAAAATATGTAATTTATATATATCCGATCACGGATTGATTAGTATGCTGTGTAATATAACAACCCGATGTATTTAGGCAGCAAGAATGAATAAAGATTTCTCTCTCTCATTTGCCTTTAAAAACGTTCCATTTGACATACATTACTGAAAGGTAATTAATAAAATAATTCTAACAATAAATCTCAAAAATGTGTTGCCAGACCTTCCCACGGCTCACATAGACCATCAGCCTGGAACCACTGATGTGCATTTCTGTTAGAATGGCTTAGTCTCATTCACTATTTGATATTGATGTATACATGGATGATGCAGAATGAATAATTAACCATTGTATACTTATAAACAGTCAAGTTTTCTGATAAATATTAATAATTTTCATATTCATGATAGTCTTGTTGATGATTATATCAACTAGTTAATTTTGAAAAGTTTTCTGTGTGTATCAAAAAATAATTTAAAGAAATTATACTTCTTCTTAATCTACCTTCTCTACTGCATTGCAAGTCAGGAGCCCATTATAATATAAGTATTATCCCCAGATGAGACAAGTAGAACAGATTTAGATAATTTGTAAAACAAATACTGCATTGGCCTACAGTGTCAATATAGTATTTGTGGAGTAATTAAGAAAGCATTGGTCAAAAAACCATTGATTGAATTATAAAATTCATTAATATGTCGCACTTTTAATAATGAGTCTGAGAATAAGTTGATTATTTTTTCAATTAAAAAAGATGTAATGAATTAAACAGAATTTATAAATCCATTTAATACAAGTAATTTTTTTTTTAGATGAAGTTACTAATTTTGGAGTCATATGATAAAGTTGCAAATTATGCTGCTTATCATGTAATGAAAAAGATTAATGACTTTAATCCAGGACCAGATAAATACTTCGTGTTGGGATTACCAACAGGTAATTTATGTTATTTATTGAAAAAAGAATAACCAATGCCTTTGTAAGATTAACATAAAAAATAACTTAGATTTCTTTAATAATTATCAAGCCATCAAATCATGTTTAGGAATGGGGTAGTTAAGTGTTATATAAGGTGTGGATTGAGCTCTTAGGTTGGGAGACACTGGCAGTTAAGTTGGGATGCTGACAATACCCTCTCTTTGTATAGGCGGCCTCGTACTTACATCGAGCTCTGTTCCTTGGAAAGAGAGTTAAGATAAGTCCTGCTCGACAAAAATGTACAAGCATGGGGTCTTGTCTATTGAGGAAGCACTTTTTTTATTAGCAGATTTTTTTTTGTCTTTAATTATTGTTTGAACTTCTTTTCTCAGCAAACCTAATTTTTTCATAAATGATGGATTTCAGATTCAAACCTCTACCACTTAATTGTATGACAATATTTGTTTTTTTATAGCAAAACTGCGTACTACCGAGAAGCACTGCCAAACAGAACACTTATATCACTGATTTTCCTTTTTAAAATACCTAAGGGATATCTCTCTTCATATGAGGTGAAAGCAGTTAAAGAAATAACATTACAATCTAAGAAAATAAAGTGATTTGTTAAAATATGTTATCAGTTAATAACTTACTACCTGAGAACATAAATATAGTGACTAAGTAGACAAAAATTTTACTGGTTTAATACTCAATCAGCATATAAATCCTCAAAATTATCCAGCATTTATTTCATATTATTTTGAGAATAATATATAATCTGTCTCAAGAATAAGTTGAGACAGCAGGTTATATAAAATAGAATTTGTGTTATTAAATTACTCTGCAGTTCAAAAAGGAACTTCCAGTTGTGTTCTAGAGATGAGTAATCTTTAATATTCTATTTAAATTTTAATTGGTTCATGTCCTTTGCAACTCCTGCAGGGAAAAAAAATATATAATAAATTTTGTTTTAAAATTACCAGGTATTTCTTCTTAGAACACAATTAAGAATTATGAAATAAATTTCTATACATCAGTCATTATCCTTTCATACTGATATCTCGATTTTATTTTATTTTTAGGGGGTACTCCTCTTGGGATGTACAAAAATTTGATCGAGTTCAATAAAAGAGGCAAACTATCGTTTAAATATGTTAAAACTTTTAACATGGATGAATATGTTGGTAAGTTGAAACTTAATGAAACTAAATAGTTTTGAAAATGTTGTTATAATTTAATATTCTTCTGGATCAGAACTCCAAAAAATTATAACCTTAAAATACATAACATTGACTCCCTGGAGTATAATTGGTCACTTTCACTTTCAGCTAAGAATAATCTTCTTTTCTGTGTTCTGTTTTATATACTTTTATTCTCAATTGACTTAAACATTTAACCATTAATTATATGAATGTTTATGTATTTACTTTTATATTTGTTATTTTTACAATGTATTAAGTACAAAAATTGTACTTCATAATGCATTTTTTTCAAATTGTTACTAAATAATGCAGTACACTATTGGTCTATTTTTGTATGATATCATACATTCTCTAAATCACAAATTTATCACTGTTCT
This sequence comes from Halyomorpha halys, assembly GCF_000696795.3. Classification (NCBI taxonomy): domain Eukaryota; kingdom Metazoa; phylum Arthropoda; class Insecta; order Hemiptera; family Pentatomidae; genus Halyomorpha; species Halyomorpha halys. The sequence goes on along the minus strand of NW_027112403.1, from coordinate 964,967 downwards.
TGTTTATTCATTTATATGGAAATAGAGTATACACCTTAAAAAAAAATTAGAAAATGAAAATATAAGTGAAAAATATTGCTATATTGATGCTAATCCTCTGTGGGTTAAAAAATATTCACTTACATTGAAGTTAAAATCTTTGCTCCTGATTTAATTTAAGTTTTGAATTAATCATGGGCTGTGGAATATTTTTGTTACAGATATACATTCTGCTTTATTGTTTAATTTAGGACTTATGTAATTTTAAGCATTAATAGATATCACAAATGAACTAAAAAATTTAAAATGTTGTAGGTTTACCCAGAAATCATCCTGAAAGTTATCACACTTACATGTTTGAAAATTTTTTCAAACATATTGATATTGATCCAGTCAATGTCCATATATTAGATGGTAATGCTTCAGATCTACAGGCAGAATGTGATAATTTTGAACGTAAAATAAGTGATGCTGGTGGAATAAGGTTATTTATTGGAGGTAATTTTATAAAGTTTTCCTCTTTCTATTATATTTTACACTAACCATTTTAGTTTTATAATGTGAATAATTGTCATCACCCATGTTGTGTATGCTTAAGGTCATACATAGTCCTTGTGCTTTTTCTTTATATCCTCATAGCAGACCCAGTAATGCTTTGCTACTGCTAGTTTTGGGGATGTATATAGTTAATTGAACAAAATTGAAAGTATGATATAAATTAATATATTCAGTTAAAATTTAACATTCATTATCATTTTTATTTATATACTGGATTAATAATTGAATTAATTGCTTAATATATCTATTTAGTTTATAGCGGTAATTAATAATATGTAATTAAACTATATCATAAAAATATACAGTAATAATATACATTAAAAATCAGTAAATAAAATACCTGATGTCTCTACACAGTTTACTAACCAGTTTCTTTAACACTGTAATAAAAAAAACTGTTTCACCTCTCATTACTAATATTGATACAAGGATCTATCTAGGCAATTAACTACTATTAAAATTAATGTTTGGTGTACAGTTTTCAAGTTATAGAAAAAAATAAACCAAATTCAGAGAAAACTTGCCTAAATTCTGCAATTGTTTTTTAAAATATGGATATACATAAGTTCAATAGGTTGTATATTCGCTAATAATTTTTGTTTTACAGGGAATTTACTCACCATTCAAAAAACATATTAAAAAAAAAAAAAAAAAGATTAACTATCATATTGTCATATATATATCCTATATAAAATATGAATAATAATTATATAATATCCTCACTGTTCTTCAATATTAGTACGATATTAAAATAATTTGGACAGACTGACCTATTGATGTGTGACAAAAGATTTTTTAGGATTGAAACAAAGTTCATATTTGTTGGCCTAAAATTTTTGCCTTACACTGAACGTTGCCTTTGATCTCTTTTGAAAAAACAAAAAAAAAAATATAAATAACTTCAACACGACTCAAATAATCCACACGAAACTTAGGAGTGGTTTAGTGCTCTATAAACTGCACCAAAGGGCACAAAATGAATCTAATTAAACAAATTAAAATCGGAGATATAAAATAAAAGTTTGAAAAGTTTTTCTTTATTTGAAACCAATATTTCGCCCTTATAAGGGCATTAAATATAAATGTTGTAATGTAGGTTAAAAGGGCAGGTCCTTGGAGATAACATCCTTATTTTCATCTATTGAAACATTTGTAGGTCCATGAAAGTATGTTAGGGGTTAATTATAGAACATTCCCTTGTTTCAATGGCAGCAGAAACAGTGGTTTTTATTGGTGTGAACTTCATTACCAGCTGATTAGCTCCTGCCCTCACAATTATAGCTGCCACAACATATGCTGGATGTTGTGGCAGCTATAATATTTTGTAATGAGTTGTTTCTAGTTGACCATAGATTCCATATTAGGAGAAGATGGTCAGGGGTGTAATCAGTAATGATATAATAATAATATTCTTTATTTATTCTGGGATTGATCCCTTTAGAATAATATACAGGTGTAAAAATTAGGCTTTAGAGCCTTAGAGTGAAATAAAAAATAAAAATGAACAACAATAATTAACAGAATATTTGAAATAAGAATAGAACAAATAAAGTAAAACCATATGTGATATCATAAAACATAAGATGAAAAACACTTCTAATAATAGATAATAGAAAATAAAAATTATAAAAATCAAATATAGTTAAACTAAAAATAATAAATAGAAAGGTACAATTTCTGCTAATATACATATTTACAAGAATAAACGAAAATCTGAAACATTAAGTACAGAAAATATATAACCCTTGTTTGAAACTTTGTTATTTTGAAAATTTTTATTCTTATAGAATTGAGTGGACAGAAGGTGGTCGAAGATACAGGATTTGAAGGTTGGGAGGGTATTATAACTATGAATGAAGGAGGGGATAGAATTCCATAGGGGGGAGGAACGGATGAGGAAAGATCTACCAAAGGTTGTTCATATGGGCAGTTACATATAAGTCTAAAGGCTGTGAACGGGTATTGCGGGAATGCACTGAGGATTTAAATTGAAGGATATCAACCATGTCAAATGCTTTGGAGAAATCAAGGAGGATTAGGATAGTTAGGTTTTGGTGTTCCATGGCAGTTTGGAGGTCGTTGGTTATTATAAGGAGAGCGGATTGTGTTGAATAGCCAGGTCGAAAGTTGGATTGGAAGGGATTGATGAGGGAACGTTCTTCTAAGAAGTTTGATAGTTGGTTTTGAGCAAGGCGTTCTTACGGTTTAGATGGATCAGTAGCATGGCATGTGAAAAGGGTTGTTGAGATCATCAAGTGTTACTGGAAGAGAGCTGAGGTTATTGGATTCTGGTAGGGATAAATTTCGGAGTTCTTTTCACATGGATTTGGGATCGGGAGCATTGGAGAGGGCGTGATGAATGTGAAGGGATTTAGGACGTCGAACTGCTAATTGGGTTGCATTTCGAAGTAGTTTAAATGTGTGTAATCTGCAGACAGGCAGGTCCGACGAAATTTGCATCTAGCTGATTCTCTTTGTTTTTTCATTGAATTTATTTCTGAGGTAAGGTGCAATTGGACAGCCTAAAATACGGTTTTTGAGAGAAGCATGGATGTCTAATATAGATCGTGGATGTGAAGTGAGGGTGGATACCATAGGGTCGATGGAGTTATAGGAGTGTATAATGTCCCACTGAATGGAATCAAGGTCAGGTTGAAGGGATTCATAGGAAATGAGGTCCAGATTACGATATAATATGATTTTTGGAGTAAAGCATTTGACTGGTAGGTCGTACGATATTTGGATCAGATCGTGAGATGAGAGGAAGGGAACGGGGTGTTGGGAAGAGGAAAGGATTTTTACAGGAGAGTCACAGATAAAAAGGTCTAACCAGGGCCCTGCTTCATAATAAAGTACAAACTAATTCTATTAGTCTTGTAGATTTATCTTAATTCAATTACACAGACTTGTACAATAGTAACTTGTACTTTAGTATTTTTTAATTCCTGTAATATCACTAATAATCATCCCTAGCATGAAAAAAATAAGTATTAGTATTATCACCACACTAGTTTTTACACTTGTACTATGAACTAATACTATTAACTTTCATTATGAAACAGTGCCCTGGTGTCAGAGGATTGTGTGTGATGTGTAGGAGAAAAACAAACAAGGTAAAGATTGAGGGAAAATATTACATCAGTATGAAAGGATTTATCACTGGATTGAGAGAGCATGTTGATATTAAAATCATCAGTGATAATAATATTGGAATAAGTGGAAACAAGTTGGACAAGAGAGGATCCGAAGGTGTTATCGAGTGGAACTTGGGGAGGTTGATAAACGATAGCAAATAGCAAGGGAGAAGATATAGTTGAAATTTCGACAAACATGTATTCCGCGTGAGGAATGACAGGAGAAGGGGAACAAAGTAGGATTTTGACCTTAAGACTAACATGCACATACAATCCAACACCACCTCCAGTGTGATCGGATCTATCATGGAAAAAGAAAACTTAATAGGGAATAGAAACTTGAGAGGAAGGAATAAATGGTTTAAGCCACGTTTCAGATACAGCTATTATGTGGTAAAATTTGTCGAGGAAGTACTGTTTAAATTCATCAAAATGGGCAATAAGGGATTGTACATTAACATGACAGGAACTGAGGACATAAGTCATAACTGTGAGGGGTAAATGGAAAAGTAAGAAAAAGGATTAAGTTTGAGGAATAGAGAATAACAATATTTTATATACTGTCACAATTATATATAAATTTGGAAAAAATAGTCGATGAAGATTGAAAAATAAAAAAAAAATAATAAGAGATGTAAATAGAGAAAATTGTATATGTGCTATTATTAAAGTGATGAAAAAAATGAAAATAAATACAAATAAAATATCTTCTATACAAAAAAAGAAAATGATAACAATATTGTGGTGACTTTGATACCGAATTCAACTGAAGACTTCTGAGTCGCTGGTCTTGCCTATGATGACCGCTGGGCAGCCATCAGACTGCCTGAACCAGACGTATTTGATTTTCGGTCACTTTCTGCTTCTGCCTGGCTAACCAGTTAAGGTGCTTATTGGTGGGCGTCATTGCTTCGTTCACATATACCCGGTGTGCGTCGTTTTCATCCCAACCTAAGAGACGAGTGTAGAAATCCCTTTTGGATCTTTTTTCCTGCACCAGCTCATCTTTTATTGTTTGACAGATCTTGCAGACACACCTTCACGCCCAGGCCTGCACCAATACTGAAAACCGTTCCCACTATGGTCTCTCCCTGCTTCTCCGGAATCCTCCCAATCTCTACAGTATTATTTAGGTGATTCTGTTCCTCCTGATTAATTCTAACCTCAAGGCCACATATTTTAGCTTTAAGATTGTTGTTTTTTAAGGACAATTTCTCTGCTGGTCCAGGAGGGCTTCAATCTTCTCTAGCTTTTCTAAATTTTCAAAAGAAAGCTCCGACTGCTTCTGTAGTGTCCTTTATATCTTTGAGCTCATCGATGCACTGGAGCTTAGCCTTCATTTCTCTAACCTCCTTGATAAGCCCCTTTAAGAGATTAATCATTGTGCCAGGCTCATTTCCTTTTAACATGCCAGACCCTGATTCACACTCAGTCATCAGTATCCTCTTGAACAATACAATTAGCAAGTGTCAAAATTTAATGCATATCTTTATCGTAAATGTGCTTGTTTAATATTTTTTTCATATACAGTTAATGAGTGTATATTTTACCTTGAATTATGTATGTAATAACCATTACTTGAAAAATTATTAGGAATAGGACCAGACGGGCATATTGCTTTCAATGAACCAGGTTCTTCTTTGGCTTCAAGAACAAGAATAAAAACACTTGCTCAAGACACATTAGAAGCCAATGCAAGATTTTTTTCTAATGATATAACTAAGGTTCCAAAACTGGCGCTAACTGTTGGTGTAGGCACTGTTATGGATGCATTTGAGGTATTTTTATTTCTTAGGGTATGCTCAGACCAAGCTCTTCTAGTCATGTCTAGTCCCTCCAGCTTACCCTAAAATTCAGTTAGCAAAACCAGTGGTTTGGTGGTAGGGCCACGGGAGGGGTCCTGTACCATATGTTTTATGAGGAATTATTGTTAAAACTGTTTTATTGTTTACCTTTCCTAATGTTTTATTGTTAGCTAAATGGTTTTAACTGGTAAATGCATAATTACAGCGCCTTAGCATGCACTTTTAATCAAGCTAATTTTCCAATATTTTTAACGGGGAATCCACTTTTGTCCAAATCAGGAATGGAAGAGGTACATGTTTCAATTTTCGGCTTAGTGGTCCCAAGACTTCTAGGCGTTGGGAACCACTGAACTTCAAAGAACAAACATGACTAGACAGACTGATGGGCTTGGTTTGAGCATACTCTGATTGTTATTCATTTTTTATGATTTCCAGATTTCTTTACAATTAAAAATGTATTAATACTATTAATGATTAAATTAACTTCTGTTATGCTATGAATTTAAGCATTTATATTTTAATTATGTAAAAATATATTAGAATTTTGTAACTTAAATCTATTTGTCTAAAAAATATAATGTTTTTCTATATTATATAATTTCTGAATTGATAAATTACATATGTTAGTTACCAAAAAGAGTACATCGCAAGAGCACTAAGGAACAGAAAAGCCTGTGAGGAGTGTAAAGGATGAGCATGGCATACTGATGACAGAAGACAAGGACTGGTGGTTTGGGGGAAATACTTCCAATAAAAATTCAGGATGGAAGAAAGGCGGCGGGACTTTCGAGATTGCCGTAGAAGAGGTAGAATAACTGAACCAGAAGTCCCAGACATGGATGATTCCATACAAGAGGAGGAAGTCGAAGCAGCCATGACTAAAGTAAAGCTGGGAAAAGCGGCTGGGCCTGATGGGATTGCACCCGAATTTATAAAATATGGGAGACATGAACTTGTCAAGTGTCTCCAAACACTCTTCCAAAAGGTTTGGGATCTGAAAAGGATACTAATGGAATGGGAAACCAACATTATTATCGTAATCCATAAGAAGGGGAGCCCAAGTGTGCGATAATTACCACCCCATATGTTTGTTGTCAGTGGTATATAAAGTATCCACTAGGATCCTGGAACAAAGGTTAAGGAACTGGTGGAAAACTTTCTGGAAGAGGAACAGGCAGATTTTAGGCCCGGTAGGCAGACCCAGGATCATATATTCTCTCAGAGAATGATTGTAGAGAAGGCATGAGATAGAGGTAAAGCAGTTACCTAGCTTTCCTAGACTTACCCACGACACTCATTGGACAGTAGGAGTTGAACAGGAAGGTGAACATTCTGCTATTCAAATAAGTTTTTCTTCCAGTACTATTATACGAATTGGAAAGCTGGACAGCCCTAGACCATCATGCCAGTAAGGTTGTTTCTGCAGAAATGAGATTCCTATGGAAAATATAAGGAAAAACCCGGCGAGAAAAAATAAGGAATGAAAGGGTATGCAAAGAACTAGGAGTAAGATCTGTCCAAGAGGTGATTGAAGGAAGACAGCTGAAATGGTTCGGGCATGTTAGCAAAATGGGAGATGCCATGGGGAAGGCCAGGTGGCTTCTAGAAGCAAGACCGGGAGGAAGGCAACCTCAAGGCTCATGTATGCTGACCTGATTGAGAGAATTGGTACAGCGAGAGGAAGTCCATCATGCCGGAGATGAGAAGGCTCGCACAGGACAGAGATCGTTGGACAAGATGGTCAGAGGCAGCTACTCCACGCTTAGCAGCACACAGGAGATAGTGAGAGAAGAAGAGGTTACCAAAAAATTTGGGCTACATTACCAATAATGTTATCAACTAACATTATAAAATTAAACTTAAAACAGGATTATATTAACATTCATAACAACCTTTGGTTAAACAATGAACACATAAATGAAAAAAAAAAACGATACAAACTGCAATAACATAGAATTAAGAAACAGAAAATTTAATTTGATTAGAACTATCTTTCTTTGTTCAGTTGATTTATCAAAATCTATTTCTGCAATTAATTTATTGTCTACCTCAAATGTTTTAAATACATTTTCTTCAATCTCTGGTCTATCTTCATGCATTTATTAATAGTTAGTAGAATACTTTGTATTAAGTTATATAATCCATCAAACAACCTACAATCACGTGATATATACAACTCCTTTCTTCAGAATTTTAAGTTCTTCCCCAAACCCACAGCAATAATATTTTTCTTTTGACTAGCAATTTTTTCGAGCATTTTAACATTAAGTAATGTGTTTAAGATCAGTTTACTAACTCTAAAATTTATGTGATTTGGAACGAATTTATTAAAAAAAAAAAAAA
>NW_027112403.1:944658-953268 GCF_000696795.3 Halyomorpha halys | reverse complement strand
TAGCCCTGATGAAGCCCTGCAAAGTGGGGCGAAACGTTGGAAAATAAATAGTTGTAAACTATTTTTGTTTCACTTTTGACCGCAACCCTGACCATCTTATATGTCAATTTTTACGGTCAACTATATATACATATATACAACGGTTCATTTATTTACATAAATGAATTACCTCAAAGTGAAGAACTGAATAACAAACTTAACTTTTCCACACTTATATTTCTATCAAGTTATTGCTAACAGTTCAGTTAATTTCTTTTGCTTGAAGGTCCTGGAGTACCTTCCTTCCAAAAATGCCTGTTAAAACGTCCTTGTTTTTTAGAATTTCACAAAACTGTTCAAATGTCAAAATTTATACAACCTTCAACATTCATCAAACATTTTTCATTTAGAGACAAATATATAATTTATAGACATATATTATAATAATATAATTTATAGACAAAGTAATAATTTGTAAATATCATTTTTAAAGGTACTTATATTAATAACTGGCTCTAATAAAGCATATGCTTTACATAAAGCTATTGAAGAAGGTATAAATCATATGTGGACTGTATCAGCTTTTCAAATGCACCCAAGGACAACAATTGTGTGTGATGATGATGCTACTCTTGAACTGAAAGTCAAGACAGTAAAATATTTCAAAGTAAGTTTTATTTTAAATCATATTTCAAAATAATTTGTTTTTAGATTTTAAAAATTTACAACTTTAAAAATATATTTTAAGATTTATTTATCTAATTATAGCATATATATAGTTATAAAATTTAAAATTAACCATTATTTAACACATTAACTGCTATATTATTTTTCCCAGCTGTTTCTTATTAATGCATGCTTTATATTATTATTTATACATTACATGTACACAACAAATTCCATTCTAGCTATGCTTACTCTTAAAAAAAAAGTAAACAAAGAGATAACTCATTATCCTATGCAATTACAGAAACTAAGAGATGAATTGTAACTGACATCCTAGGCAAAAGTGTAAACTACTATATAACTCTCAGTGAAATTAAGAGTTATCTTTTAGTTGGCAGTTAACATATTAAATAATTATATAAACTATATGATTGAATTAAAGAATAATTAATCAGTCCCACAACAGCCCATAAAGCTATTGACGAAGGTTTTTTAGTTTTGATCCAATCTCAGTAAACTTGGAGACTGAGTGAATATAGCACTGTGCCCAATTTTTTTTATATATCCTTACTAATGTCAAGTATTCATTTTAGAGTTGAGTTTGAGTGAGATGAAGCTGTTACTTATATTTATGCTTCTTTTTTTTTTTTTTTACAGGGACTCCCAATAACCTACTAAAAGAGGATTTGGAAAAAAAAAAATCATAAGATAGACTGCTTGGTTGCATATTTCTAAGGAATATATTCCTCCTTTATCTTATGTTTCTTATCAGCCAAATAAATCATCTTATTTGGTAAAAGAAAAAGAAAATAAGACTAAGAAAGAAAATAATGAATAAAGAAAATAATATTTCATTCCAATCTTTATACATTTGAATATGTTAAATTAATTAAAATGTTATAGATCGTTAAAATCATTTATAATCATTTTTTATAATGAATTATAGTTGAGAATAAAAACTATTTTGAAACATATTGTGATGGAATAGGGAACAATAAGTTATAATTATATTAGTTATAATATAACCAATTTATAAATTGGTTTGTTATGTAATTTTAAAAACAATAAATTTGTAAATATTATAATTTTTACTAATGATAATATTTTTATTTTATTTGAGCTATGTTTGGTATAATTATTATTGGATATATTTTATGACTATAACAAGTGTTTTTATAACATTAAATATTTATTTTTCAAATATATATATATTTTTCTTGTTGAAAATAAAATATTTTGTTATGACCATACTTTGATTTAAAGTAATTTTGAAGGAGAGGTAATAATGTCCAATTTTACCTCCACAGTATAAATCTTACTTTTCTTCTAAATCAGTTGTATTCACCCACAACTCGTGACTATAAGTCATATAGCCTGTCCTTTAAGAGCACTTAAAATGTTAATTGCCTCTGCCATCCCCTTCAATACCTCTTTCTCTGATAAGTCTTTTTAATACTTGCTTCAAGGCCTTAATAAAAAAAGCTTTTTGGGCCATCACTTCTCAGGTATTCTTTATATGCTGAGTGTCCCAACAAAAAGGTTCACCCTACCCCTAACCTCTACAATTTTTGGAATTTTGAATATAAGATGGTCAGGGTTGCGGTCATTTTAGAATTTTTCTTTTATTTTTACTGGATCATAACAGGTTTTAACAGCGTCAGTTAGTTTATCTTTCAAGAGTATTGGTAATTTCTAACCTTTTCTAGTTCTTCGCCAGTACATCCAACTCTGATTGGAAAGGAATACTTCTTTTTTTTTATAGGGGATTTCCTATCAGAATTCAATATTTATGATTTGTCTTATAATCTTATTTACTATCAAATTCATAGTACTTTTTTGATCTAATGTGTCCTGAAGGTGAAAATCACCAATAACCACAAACAATTATGTTACTGTTTTAACAATACACATACAATCGCAACGGAAAATTGAAAAATGCTAAAGAACAAAATCATTTCATCATTTGAATTTCCTGTAATCCCCCACCATCAGTGAGCTTTTTCCTGACAGCCATTTCAATCTCCCCAGTTAGTTGAAGAAACTCAAATTACAGTGTTAGATTCTTATAGAAAATTGGATTCTAAAAAGAATTTGTTTCATTCAATCTCTGTACTAATCATCTAAAGCCATAAAAAAAAAAAAAAAAAAAATTGTTTTTGCCTTTTTCTGATTTACGCTTTCAGGACACTTGGATCAAAAAAATACCCAACATCAAATTATGTTAAAATATGGTGTACGATCAGAATCTGTTAAAAAAAAAAAAAAAAATTAACCCATTTCAATGGAAATATAAGAGTAAGGCAGGAGAAGGTCAGAAAATTAACAATACTCTCAAAAGACATACTACATGCAACTGTTAAGGCCAAACAAAAAAATTCCAAAAAAATGTAGATGTTAAGGGGGGTAAATATGTTTAGTAGGGTATCCGGTATAAGTGTCAGTACTTATTTAATCTTTTTGTTTTTACAACATTATACTGATTTACTTTACTATCTCATTTTATTATGCAGAATAAGGTGGATTCTTGAAATTCCACATTGCTTTCAGGACTACATATCCAAATATCTTTTTTAAAGACAGCCCATATTCTTGAATGAAACAGGCTAGTACTCTTAATTAAGGTACTAAAATTTGTTTCGAGACTTAACATCAAAAACAGTGAATTTAATGCATATAACTTAATTTCTTTGGTTAATTTTTTCATCATCCTCAAATGGCCAGTGCCACAAAGGCGGTTTTGAATTCATTTGGTTGGTATGTGTTGAAACACCCTGCTTACTCCCCTAACTTGGTGTCTTCAGATTTTCATATTTTTACCTTCCTGAAGACTCACATGGGTGGAAAAAAAAATTTGAACGGATGAGGAGGTGAAACAAGAGGTTTTAATTAAACATAACTTTTTTTTAATGCTTCTATATATTTGGTACAAATTGGTATTATGTACTTATGATTTTTTCTCAAAATAAATAACCCACAAATTTAATTCTGGAATTTAAGTTTGTACATATATATTTCGTAACTTATGTCCAATCCAGAGTAGTGAAAAGTACTGATAAGGAATAAAATTGGTAACAACTAATCTGAAGGAGTGGAGAGGTTCAAATGCATTAAATTAGTACTTTGTTGGCCAGGATCTTAATACATTTACCTATTAAGAGAGGGTCTCACTATAGAAGTTCGTCTGTCAAGAGAAGTTTCACATTACTATAATAAAAGTGTTTGTCCACTTTTCAAACAAAAATTAAGGTAGTGAATGGAAAATTAGAGTGGATAGAGTAACAGGAGGTAGTGTAATTAAAACAACCTTTTATCAATCTGTTTTATAAGGCTTCTTGGAGATATTTATCACTACTTTCAAAAGTTTCACAATGGGGTTCAATTAAATCTCGATAAGTGACTCTATATTTTAAGGTATATTAGGATCCCCAGTAATTCCAGCATATACAGTTCTAGAAACATGCGGATCTTTTAAGGAATAAGTACATGAAGGAAACATTGAATGATTCTCATCAGATTAGCAACTATGTTTATTTATAACAGGAAAAAAATTAGATAAGGGGCATAATTTCAATAAAGTATTATAAATGTTCTTCATGGTGTGGTATATATCATAAAAGGCCGTATATGATGACTCAAGCATCAGGCGATACGGTACATGTGTAATTAAAATCAGTGATTTTATTTGCAAAGAAGTATCTATTCAAATCAATATTAATAATTTTTTTCTAAATTATTTATCTAGGTAAAATCCAGCCATAGAACAGTATTCGTATGTAGACAGTAATAGAGCTACAAGTTTCAATCAAATCCAATTCATTACTTACAATACTCACCCCTCTTGGAGGTTCTTAACTAGAACTACTGTGTGGGTGTGCACCCCATCTGGATCAGCTAGTGGGTCAGATTTGCTTGATGAGGTTTTTTTCACCCCTTCTCAAAGTAAAACGTATTTGAGCCTATGAACCTATTTCTATACCCATCGATGATCTTCATTTTTTGAATTCTAAAAAACTGAAAGTAATGAACTCTGATAAATGAACATAATGAGGAATTTCAATGAATTAAACCACAATTTTAGAGTCTAAACATAAACTGTGGCACTGTAATTGACAATTAGGGTAAAACTCCTCACTAGAAATGAAGCTGTATGGAAACAGCATTGATAGTTTAAACACCTTGTGGTTAGTTCAAAAGCCTAAATGAGAACCACTTCAATAGTTTTACAAAAAGATATTAAAAAAAGTATGATTGAAATTTATCCACAAAAAAAAAAGTAAAATAAAGACAGGTGGTGCTTACTACGCTTAATACTGCTTAACTTGGCTATCTATAGTAAGGATCATAGCTTGCAGGGCTAACCTGGCCCCATGTTAAAACCATGTAACAGTTATAAGAATATGAGTGATTACCAGGACGAAGATCCCAGCTGAACCAATGGGCAAAAATGGTTGCATCCGATGTCTAGTTTATTCCATTAAGTGCTCAGTTCTGCTGAGTACACCAGGAAAACTAAGGAAACTCAAGGAATATATCTGATCCTGTTGTCCCTCACACTTCAAGGATCATTAGATGAGCACCTTGATAAGATTGGGGGAGAGGATAAAACTTCTACATACTACATCCTGAGGACAAAGAATGAATTTCCTTTAAAAATCTCAAAATAGATAAAAACAATGAGAAAAAATGAATTATTAAAAGAACGTAATGTAGATTATGAAGAATGCACAGAAATCAAAATGGTAAAGACCAATGAAGCTAAGGTACCCCATAAGGTGAAGATGGCATTCAATATAATGCCTATATTACTGTACTAATTTATTTATATGCAAATGGAAAATAAACCCTGAAAACATAAAAAGTAATTTAGTTAAAAACACCAATTATTGCCATGAGTGGCTCAGAAATAAAATTTAAATATATCTGTTAATATTGTAATCCTAAATTTATTAAGAAATATAGAAGGCATATGTTCATATGCCCATGTATGTTTCCCCGCCATATTTTGTGCTGTACCTAGTGTGAGTGAACTGTAATGAGAAGAGTTTTGTAAGTAATAAAAAACCTTATCTCTCGAATCTAGTGTTATTTATTAACCAACATTGGTTATGGGCCCTGGCCACGACATTCGAGAGACAATAAAAGTTTGTATAATTTAAAGTTGTGTGTAATGGAAGTAAGTAGTGTAAATCGAGCCGAGTACACGTGTACACAACTGCTATTGGTTATTTTTTTTGCTATGGATTCGAAGAAAAACATGGAAAACAGCTCTAATTGGTCACCTGGAGTTAAAAAATTACTCGGAAGGGAAAATTACAACTCTTGGAAATTCGCAACAGAGATGTATTTGACTGCCGAGGACTTGTGGGGTTATGTCACCGGAGAAGATGAAGATAAGAAGATGGATTCGAAGGCTAGAGCCAAAATTTGTTTATTAATTGATGAATCCCTTTACCCTATTGTAAAATGTTGCAACAGCTAAGGAAATCTGGGAAAAGCTAGAAAACACTAATGAAGACAAGGGCCTGTCAAGAAGGTTATCTCTTCTTAGAAAACTTTTTCGTATTGATTTAAGCCATTTTAGTAGCATGGAAGACTACTTAAATGAGATTTTGTCACTATCTCAAAAATTAGAAACTATAGGAGCTGGCCTTGATGACAAATTCATTGGTGTTATTATGCTAAGTGGGCTATCAGAGGAGTATGAGCCTATGATAATGGCTATGGAGAGCACAGGTGTCCAAACTACATCAGATTATATTAGATCAGTGCTTATCCAAAAATCCTCTAAGAAGGAATCAGGAGAAGAATCGGCTTTGGTCACAAAATCCAAGAAAAGTGATCGACCTACAGTGAGGTAGAAAAACAACTTGAGGCTAAGATAAAAATATTACGTACGGACAATGGTAAGGAGTATACTAATAAAAACTTATAGAGAATTACTTACGTAGGCATGGGATCGTCTATCAAAAATCTCCAGCTTATTCTCCTCAACAAAATGGTGTAAGTGAAAGAGCTAATCGCACAATTATTAAGAAATCTAGGACCATGTTAGAGGACTCAGGTCTGGATCTAAGATATTGGGGAGAAGCAGTGAGTAGAGCCACTTATCTTAAAAATTGAAGCCCTACTAAAGCTCTTGATTATAAATTACCGGAGGAAATTTGGTCAGGTAGAAAAGTTAATTTATCTTATCTCAAAACCTTTGGATGTAAAGCCATGAGATTTATACCTAAGGAAAATAGGAAAAAAATGGATACCAATTCTGAAGAATGCATTTTTGTTGGGTATCCTGATGACTGTAAAGCATACAGACTTATCAACCCTTCAAACCCGAAGCGAGCTATTATTTCCAGGGATGTAAAATTTATTGAGAAGGCAACTTCACTTGAGAAACCGAATGAAATTTCAAAATCGCCTAATGAAATTCCTAGTGTTTTTTCTGAGCGATCAAATAATTTGGATAGTGAAAAACCGGAAGACGAAGTACCTTACAATGAAGAACTGGACAGTGAAGAACCATTTTATGGTTTCGAAAATCAGGCTGAGGATGTTGATAACAATATTGAACCCACAGAAGAGGAAGATGTGACTATTCCTTGGAGATCGAAACGCCACCGTAAAACCAAGACCTTTCCTGGATTTGAGTTATACTTAGCCTCAAATGAAGAAATAAATGAAGAGGACATTGACGAACCCTATAAGGAAATGTGGGTGGCTGCCAAGAGAAGGGAGATGGACGCTCTGGAACTAAACAACACATTCGAAGTTGTGGACCTCCCAACCAACGTCAAACCCTTAAAATCAAAATGGATTCTTAAAATAAAAGAGGATGAAGAACAGAGGATTTTCAAAGCTAGACTGGTTGTTAAAGGCTGTAGTCAAGTTTATGGGCGAGATTACTACGAAACTTTCTCACCCGTAGTTAAGTATTCTTCTATAAGATATTTACTCTCTTATGCTGCAAAAGAAGACCTTGAAGTAGACCATATGGATGTGACAACAGCATACTTACATGGCGAATTAAAGGAGGAAATTTATGTAATACCACTATCTGAGTTCCTTAAAGAGGAAAAAGAGAAAGTATGGAGACTCAAAAAATCCATCTATGGACTCAAACAGAGTGGCCGTAGTTGGAACAAAAACCTACATGATAAACTAATAAACATTGGTTTTCTACAGTCGAAAGCAGATCCCTGTGTTTACATTATGAGGAATAATAAATCTTGTCTAATAATAGCAATCTGTTGATATATCTATCATATATATCTATGATCTAATAGCAAATGTTGACGATTTTATATTATTCTATAATGATCAAGTTTTGACCTCCCGAATTAAAAGGGAATTTCGAGATGAAAGACTTAGGAGCAATCAAGAGATGTCTTGGATTGGAAATTATTCGAGACCGTGTCAACAGGAAAATCAGCATTTCCCAAAAATCATATGCAGAGCAAATTCTGAAAAAATTCAATATGGATAAAGCTAAGCCGACAAGCAACCCCATAGAACCTGGACTAGAATTCACTGATAATGAGAAAGGAGAGGAAGATGATTGTAGGAACATTCCTTATCAAGAAGGAATAGGTAGCCTGCTATCTATCTCAAGTTTCCCGACCGGACATCACCTTTGCTGTTCATCTTCTCAGCAGGTACAACAATAATTATAGAAGAGTACATTGGAATGCTGTGAAGCGATTAATGAGATACATCAAAGGTACGGTAGATTATAAATTGACTTTTTCAAGAGACGGAGGAGAGAATTTGAAGGTGTACTGTGATGCTGACTGGGGGAATAAGATAAATGTAAGATATTCAATCACAGGCTATTGTTTTTTAATCCAAGGTGGTGCAATTATTTGGAATAACAAGAAGCAGAAAACTGTCGCCTTATCAAGTTGTGAGGCGGAGTATATGAGTATTTCTTCGACTCTTCAAGAGCTCCTTTGGATCAGGAATTTGATATCC
>NW_027112403.1:930532-943973 GCF_000696795.3 Halyomorpha halys | reverse complement strand
GCAAAACGTTGGCTCAATAAAATAGTATAATTCTACTATTTGAGTTTTTTTGACCGCACCCGGACCATATTCCTTTCAAAAAATAATGATGTTTGTGTAGAGTATATTGCTTCTGATCAAAACATTGCGGATTTCTTAACTAAGCCATTGAGTGGTCTTAAGCATAAAGTAAATGTCGAAAATATTGGTTTAATGTTTTAGATTTTTTGGTTGTTTGACTTTAATTGTATTTCAAAATTTAGAATTATGGGGGGGTGTTAATATTTTAATCCTAAATTTATTAAGAAATATAGAAGGCATATGTTCATATACCCATGTATGTTTCCCCGCCATATTGTATCCTGTACCTAGTGCGAGTGAACTGTAATGAGAAGAGTTTTGTGAGTAATAAAAAACCTTGTCTCTCGAATCTAGTATTATTTATTAACCAACAATATCAATAATGATTACAGAATTTATAAAAATAAATTATCCTTAATCAATTTCAAGCAAGAGGAAAGAAAATTCAATTGTTTGAGAATTCAGACTGAAGTTAGAATATGCTTTATTACTGTTACTACTTTAAGTAATTCACAGCTTTAGACTAAGACTAGCTTATTAGATAAACAAATGATTCTTTCCAGTTCAGAGAGGGGCCTAAATATGCATAAATAAGAATCAGCATATGATGTCAGGATATAAAATACAATGATCAATTTTTTCTCAAGTGGTGTAAGTTCATGTCCTACAACTATATTGGAAAAGTGCTTCAGAACTTGTACTTTCATCAGCTATAATTCTAAACCAAGAGCATAAGAAATTAAAATTTATCAAAAATATTTAATATATAAGAAGATGGTCAGGGTTGCAGTCAAAAGTGAAACAAAAATAGTTTACAACTATTTTAAATTTTTCTTCAGAAACACACAGTAGTTTTACCAAGTGAAAGAAAATACTTAATAGACCCTCTACATGTTCTGCACCATCATTTACCAAAGGAAAATATCTATTTACCTGAAGAAATCTGGGTTTATTATTAGAGTTCCACATTTACTTCATCTGTGAACAGCTCCATTAAAGGTACAAAATAGAATTTTCAGTAAAAGGATTGTACCAATAATTAAAGCAGAGAAAGTACTTAATAGACCCTCTACAAGTTGTACTCCTCTCTTATCATTTACCAAAGGCTCTAAAACCTTAAGAAATCTATGTTTATTGATGTTCCACATTTACTTTATTTTTGAACAGCGCCATTAAAGGTACACAATATAATTTCCAGTAAAAGAATTGTACCAATAGAATTAGAAATGTAAAAGGGAAACTATTTACCTCAATTCAAATTCTACTTACTTCAAACAATATTGACAAGTAGCGTTCAGGAACATTCGAAACGAGGACAAAGAAGTAAATCAAAAGAATGCAATGATCCTAGAAAACAATATCAAGTTCTTAAGTATGAAAACAAATATTTCATACCGTAAACTAACTAAAATATTTCAAACCAACAAGCAATTGGCATTAAACGATATTACTGAATAAAATGCAAAATATACTTCGTGCAACTACAAAAAATTAAATTACTAAAACAAATGAAAATGTATTTTAACAGGAATTGACGCAACTTTGTTTTTTACGAAATCTTTGTTTAAAAAAAAAAGATTTATCTACAGGTAACAATCCATTTTTAACATAGTAGGGAGTTCAAATTCTCATTACTTGGGATGAAGTAAAAGTGGACCCCCCAGACCGGATTCGAACCTGAAGACTCAAGGTTTGTAAAGTGACGCCTCAACTCCCTCGGTTACAAACGGCCTCAGACTTCACTAAAATTAATTCTGGCCGAGGGTTTACAACACCGAAGAGAGTAAGTCTGTCAAAGTTCCGTTCGGCGATAGTAGCTTGTGCTGTTTTTCCCCACTCCAGTAATTTAAACTTAAAATCTCTCACACTGGAACAAACGCTATTCCAATTATTAATGCTAATTAATTAAGAAGGAAGACATGAGTGTTGAGAAGAATATTGGGCTAGCGTATCTCTCGCTCCTTTACTTCACCAGTAAACTCGAGTTAGACTGACTCTACCTAGGAGGCCGTGGTGACAAAGTATGTTAAGGCGTCACTTTGGCAATCTCGTCCCAGAAACGGCGCTGTCTCTAATTTGGCGTGAGTAGATTGAAATTTATTTCATGGGTACCCATGGAATTAATATCGACCTTTCTACTTTTACTGGAATAGATTTGTTGCCTACATGATAACCTTAGTAGGAAAAAACAATGTAGTAATCAGTAAAAAAAAAAAAAAAAAAATTAATGGTAATATAAATAATAGAGGGGAAGAAGAGATATCTACAAAATTATTTTTAAAAAACATCATAGATACAAACAAAAAGGAAAAATAAAGTATAAAATTCCCACTTTACGGGATCATCTCCTTAGGAGACAAAGGATAACAATGTGCATAGTGGATCAGTACATTCTAGTACTATATTTTTGGAAATGGATATTGACTTTTATTTCTCTGCCTTCTCTGGATCTCTCCTCCCTCCTAAACCTTAACTCCTTTTGTTGCGGCTGGCACCCTCCGAGTTTACATAACGCTTCACGACCGTTAGTGCATACCTTACGGAATGGAGTTTCCATCCTGCAATCACCTGCAACAAATATCTGTAGGACTTGCGATCCCCTTCACAACTCTAAGCGCATGCCTTATGGAGTGAAGTTTCCATCCTTCCAGAATTTATGGCGAATACCTGTCAATTCATCGCCTATCCAGCTACCGAACCTATTGAACATGCCTTCTGATATAGAGCATCTCCCATCTTCAACTGGAATAAGAACTGACTAATTATACTCAGCCACCTCGACACCCTCAATAAAATTCTACTTTCTAATCCTGAAATAATAAAATCGTCAACGAAAGCTAGAACCTAAGAAATTTCACTTCTAAATATAATTGCATTTATTTTAACCTTCAAAAATCAACCTGGATTTCCGGTTTGATATCATTTAAGAATAGGTAATAAGTATTGATTTGAAATATCAGTCTCGTAACCAAAATTCTGTCAGCACCGTAAACAAAGATTTTATCTGACTTAATAAAGTCTGTATTAATTTGTTACTTATGTGATTGAGTTGTCAGTAACCCATCCATAAACAATTGTTAAAACCTTAACGGTTTGAATTTGAAAATTTTAGACGATGAGGTCTTTTAAATTCCGCTGAATCAATTAATATTCATAAGGGCTATGCATTGAACAAATTAAAAATAAAAGTTCCAAACATTTTGATCAACTCAATTTTTCAAATTGATTATATTTTGCACATAGTTTCTAACATCACATAAAAGGTTTTGATACTACGTGTTCAATCATTTCATATGCCACGTCGAGAGGGGAATTATATACTCCCATTAAACCTTGACGTCCAGGGGCGTTATCATACATTTATTTGGGCTCGCCAAGGTGCTCTCTGTGAAATACTTTGATCGATAGTATATATGAATGAATGAAAAAATAACTTTATTCTGTGACATATGTCCCCCAAGAATAAATACATGGTTCATATATTAAGATTTTTATCTGGCAAGCATTTACAAATTTTCAGATAGTAAAATGAAATTACATTGGTATATTGGCTTTACAACTGTTTATAATGTTAATCAATATATATATATCTATTTATTTGATTACAATAATGCGGAGGTTTCGTTATACAATAAGTGGAGGAATAGGTGTTGTTTAAAGGAAACAATGGATGAGGACTGGCGAATGGAGATGGGAAGAGAATTCCAGAAGGAGGTTGCACGTATGACGAAGGATTTGCTAAAGAAGGCGGTTCTAAAGGAGGGCATATATAAATCAATCGGTTGGGATCTGGTGTTTAATGAGTGGATGGATGAACGAAGAGTGAGGAGATCTTAGGATATAGGTAGGTTTTTTGATTTTAAAAACTTGGAATAGGAAAACACCAAGGAGGTATTGCCTTCGGGAGATTGGATAGAGCCACATCAACTCGGTATACCAGCGGGAGACCTTGGGAACCCAAAGATAAATCTTACAAACCAATTCATGAGTCTCTTCAGTCTCAACTCTAGTCCTACAGATAGCCCTCCATAGACCAAGGATCCGTAGTCGAAGTGGGAGAAGACGAGAGAGGATACTAGGAGCTGACGGGTGTTCTGAGGAATGGAATTACGGAATCTTAGGAATTGTTTTAGTACAGTTATGGATTTGCGTGCTATTTGGGAAATGTGGTTATTCCAGGAGAGGTGTTGGTCAAAGGTGACACCAAGGATTTTTTATTGTAGGATGGAAGTGAATCGGTTGGTTGTTAAGGAAGAGTAAAGGACAGTAAGGGAGGGAATGAAGGAGGCGCTTGGAACCAATAAGAATGGCCGTGGTTTTTAGCATTCAGCTTCAAATCATTGTTAAACGCCCATGCGTTAATGCTGTCAATATGTTCTTGTATCTTTTGGATGGTCTCAAGCATCTCGGAGGGATGGAAGGACAGATAGATTTGGAGTTCGTCTCCATATAGGTGGTATTGTGCGTGGTGAAGGAAGATCGTTGATATAAATGGAGAAAAGGGTTGGTGAAAGTAAAGATCCCTGAGGAACACCTCGTGTCAGAAGAAGGGGAAAGGAAAGAGGTTTAGTCGGAATGACGACTGTTTGGGAACGATGGGATAGGAAGAAGAGGGACCACTTTAGGACACTATTTGACATGGAAAGGTTTTAAAGTTTATTGAGGGGGATCTTATGGTTAACTGTGTCAAATGCCTTCGAAAAATCAAAAAGAAATAAAATTGATATATGATAATTGTCTACAGCGGATTGGAGGTCTTTGGGAATTTTCAATAAAGCGGATTGTGTGGAATGTTGAGAGCGAAACCCGGATTGGAAAGGATTAAGGAGAGCTTTTTGTTCGAGAAAATTATTAAGTTGGGAGTGGACTAATCTTTCTAGTAGCTTGGCCAAATTGGATAAAATGGATATCGGCCGAAAGTCGGAAACTGAAGAAGTAGAAAATACTTTGTTCAATGGTCGGACGAGGACTTTTTTCCAGGCTTTAGGAAAAACGGAATTTTGAAGAGAGAAGTTATAAATGTGCAGGAAGCCAGGAGGAATGGTAGGGAGACAAAGTTTGATGATCTTTACAGGAACATTGTCAGGGCCTTAATCGTTAGTTCTGGACTTGAGGACTTCTGAGATTAAGACATCTGGAGAAACATTCATGAAATAAAAGTTATTGGGTTTAAATGGGATTTCAGGGATGTGAAGAGATGAAAATTCGCATGAGGTTGTTGAAGGAGGAAGAGCAGCAAAGAAAGTATTAAGCACGTTTGGATCAACTGGGTAATGTGGACAGGATTTAGAACTTATAACGGAGAGGTTCTTTAGAATTTCCCATTTAGATTTAGGATCAGGTGCTGGGGGTAGTATGTTGTGAAAGCATTGCTTCTTGGCGCGGCGTAAGGATGTTTTGGTAAGGTTTCGGAGGGACTTAAAGGTGGAATAGTGCTCTGAAATTCTGGTGCGTCTGAAGCATCTTCTGGCAGCATCTCGTCTTCTCATTAAATTTCTTATTTCAGAGTTGATCCAGGGAGCCAGAGAGCGTTTGAAGGTACGGGTTTTAAGAGGTGCGTGTTAGTTTAGGAATTTAGGGAGATTCGAGGATAGGCATCTGACCATGTCATCAATGGATAAAAGTGAATAGATAGGTTCTAAGGAGAGGAAAAGTTCATCAAGGTAAGGACCAATGTTTACTATGGTTAAGGAATCAAAGTTTCGCTAACTAATTTTCTTTGGCATAAGCAAGGGAGTGGGAATGTTGTAGGAAATTTTGATTAGGTCATGGAAGGAAACAAAAGACAGGAATTTGGGAGGAGGATAAAAGGTTCTGTGGGGAATCAATAATTAACACATCAAGCCAGGTATCAGTGGACTGGGTATGATGTACGTCTTGGGAGAAAATTAGGTTCATAAAGTATGATCGATCGGGAGAGTCTGTAAGAAGGGTGGTATTGTGATCGCCTACGATTATTATGTTTTGGAAGAGAGGAATATATGAAAGGAAGGAGGATTCAAATGGATCATCAAAACGGACTCGAGGTGGCCTAAATAACAATATAAAGGAGGGAAAAGGAGCTTGACGTAAGTTGCACAAAAATGTATTCCAGGTGAGGGAAGTCGAAGGAGGGAGACTTTAAAAGGATTTTGGCCCTCAGACTGTCATGAACGTAAAGAGCAACCCCACCACCAGTACGGTCCATTCGGGCATGACGGTATATATAGCAGTTTTTCAAAATTATATATACATCTGTACATGTTAATAAGTAATGAAATTACATTATCTAGGCTTAAAGATGTTACGAATTAAAGGTCTTTAGTGATTATACATCAGTGCACTGGTAAAGCGTGTAACTATGGTTGCTATTAGAGCGCAAAACTGTGCGTTATTACACAATAATTATTTTTGGTAGTTAAGACAGTACGTAATGAGATAGTTCCCATTCAGATCAGTTGTGAGTGATAACCTAACAGCATAAACTGATTAGTATTTATTTAAATTTCGATTTTTTTTATGGATTTTAGGTTTACCTTATGTAAAATATTTTTTTTTTTGTTTATCTCTGAAGTCGACAGCTGTGACCTAGTAATATAATTAGTGAATAAGGCTATAAACCATAACTGGTCTGAACGGAATAATGTTTAAATACATTTTTTATCAAGGGCCAAATGCGAAAGCTCTCGTTAGCTTATTCATTGTATTCAGATTACATAAGTTACTGTGGCGGGTTGTGTGCACTGTGGCTGGTACACAAAATATACCTGAAGTGCACAGAAAAAGTAAAACTTAACTACACCTTTTTAATATTAACGACAACCGTTATTGAGGCTGGAGAATAAATACGGAGGTTAGATCCAATACTGACCACAGTATCTCCCAAGATTCCACAAATTAAGGTCGAGAATTTAACACCTCATACATAATTTTCTCTCTTAAGCCTAGTACACATTTGAATTCAGTGTTCAGACTATTTGTTGCAGATTCCCGATTGTTTGACGGGAACTCTTACTCTACACTAGTCGCATTATTTATCGTGTCCTAATGTGGATAAGAGTTTTTGGGGTCAGTATCTGAGTTCATCAACATCTCAAGGCAACTTGTGCTCTCGGGGATATTAATCGTCATTTTAGGGGGGGGGGGATCGACATATTCATTTATTGGTCTAAAGACCCTAAATGAATTTTAGGAAGAAATTTTCTTTCCACACGTTAACACAAAGGTGGAAGTAATACAAGGGAACAGCCTTGGGTCGGAAACACGTCCGCAATAAGAATACTGCACATTGAGCTTGAGAATCTCTTTTCGGTCAGGATTCAAATCCCCTTTAAAGTACTGACCAACAATCGCGAATAACAGGCTAAATGTTGCTGGAAATTACAAACGAAGCTCGAACTCGAACAAGTTTGTTAACAATGAAACTAAATGCATACTATCCTTTAGATCCTTGATAGACTGGTGAAAAATAAATTTCTACATCTCGATATTCGTCAAGAAAATTTAACTTATCGAATGGTTTTATTGTGGTGAGTGTCATAGTAGTACACTAGAGAAGCAGAAAACAAGTAAATATATCTGAGTAGCATGTTTTAGGGTATTTCTCTCTTTGTTTTGAGTCATTAATGATATGATTTTATTTGAAATTATTTTATTTACTTATTTATGTTTGTAAGTGGCGCTGCTATCATTTATAAAGCAAACTACTTTTTATAGGAATAAATAATTTCTTTATGCAAAAATTTATCTGCTTTTGTTTTAAATATTATGATAATCTTTCATTTCAATGAATACCTTACGGCCCAAGTACCGTAAATGAACTAATTTTCTGATGCTAAAATATCTGTACGCAGAATGTCGAATCCAGCTACATCAATGGTACTCAAATTCACTTTTTAATTTGATAAATATAATATTTTTTCTTTTATCTCAGCTGGTTTACTGTAAAACATTCACACATGCGCACTGTTTGACACCTCCCATATCCTTTGACACATTTAGCACAGTAAAGGCCGCCATTTTGGTGTGTATATTTCTCTAACTCGTCTCAGCCTTTTTTAATAATGTTTTGAACTGTCATATGGTTGGTGTGAGTTAAACAAAAGTGCTTCGGTAGTTCTAAAGGTTTTATTTGAGTTCTTTTTGTGACAATGACAATGTGTATGAAGTAATAATAATGCTATTATCAAAGTTTTTCGTTAGAAATTACAATTTAGAGTCTCCATCAAATTCGTGATAACTTCTCATTGAATTGCTGAGTTTTAGGAAGATATGATCCGCCCAATTCCAGCGGATAAGGTAAATTTTATAGAAATAAATTTTTTTCATTTAAGTTTGTTTAATTTTCTTTAGTTTGTTTGACATTATCAATATTTTCTCCATTACATTGTATTTGATAAACTCAGTGTATATGTTGATGCATTATAAAACAGCTCGCATTAATTTCTTCTTTTTTCTCATTGTACTGTTTATTGCTTTACTTAAGATTGTGTTTTTCTGATGGTCAACCCAGGTTTTGAGTTATTAATGGTTCTTGAGGTATTGATATTATTCTACGCAATATAATTATTTTTCTTTTATATCTCTATACATGGATTAGAGTTTTTATCGAATGTACCATTTAATCATCTCAATATTAGGCTGCTACATTTTAATGCTCCTGTGTGTTGTTCATTAGTTAAATTATCATAGTATATGATGTTACTGATTTACAATTATTTGGGTCTAATCAGTTACGATAATGTCATCGTTAGCCAATGGTGTTACATATAGGAAGCAAACTTTTGTTCTGAAACTCTGAACTTTCTGAAGCTGTTAATAAATAGTCCACATTATGGAGTGTAATTATAACTTTAAGTAATGCTTAAAGAAAAATTTATTTGTTATTGGAATGTTTTTGGAAATATTTTGATTGAATTACTTGATCATAATTTTACTTGACTAATCTCAAACTTAAAAATTGATAGTCCACTAAATGAAGTATAATAATTTCTTTTAGAACTGTTTCAAGGAAAATTTATTTGTTATTGGTATGTTAGAAGAAATGTTTTGATTGATGATACTTTAAAATAATTTTACTTGATCTATCTTGATTTCTAAATTATGCTATGGTGGATGGATTTTGGAATATTGCTATTAAGTTAGATTAAATTTAATAAGATTTTGATCTTATCATATCTTATCATTGCTGTGTATATGTGGCTATTGTTTTTATGTGTTTATTTTACTTTCTCAATTTTTTTTTACATCTAATTTGTAAGTCACTTTGTTGTAATAATATATCATTGTACTTTCCTTAACATGGTACCTTCATACTGTTTTATTGTTGGCCAATTATTTTAAGCATGACTACTCTTAACTGGGTGTTAACTTTCTCAAGCAGCAATTGTCGAGCATTTGCTGTTGCTACTCAATTGCTCTCCCTTAGTTTTAAGACGTACTCATTTTCTGGCACTTAATTCCTTATCTCTGTGGTTATCTGAGTCCTCTATATTTTTCGGTATTTCTTGTCTACATTGTATTTGTATATCTATGTGTGTTATTTATTACTTATAGTATTTAATATCAATTTATTGTTTCTTATAATTAGTTTATACTTCATAGAAATCATCTCTTCATTATCTTTTTTACTGTTATTTTAATTTGGTTTCATTTAAAACTTTAATAAATCTCGTCTAGTTTGTGGAGTTAAACAATGAGAAATCATTAGTTTAATTTTTATGATTTAAATTAATTTAAGAAATGAATGATATAGCAAATAAGTAACAGCACCACCTAAATACATGGTCACAATTTTATTATCCATGTTTATGGTTTCTTCTTTTAATTTATGAAGTTTGCATCATATTCTATTCATTTGGATTGTTAAATATATCAAAAAATATTGGATTATCCATATAGTCAATATTAATATTGACTGTTTTTATGTCTATCATTATGTAATTATTGTTGTTTTATATTTTTAATTTTATCTGCTTGGTTGGTACAAATCGTTACACATTCCTTGACATCAGAGTCATATTGTCTTAACTGGTTGTTCATGAAACATATTAGTCTGATACCCCCAGTGATTTTCTAATCTTATTTTTGTTTTATTTTATTTTTTTAAGTTGTCACTAAAATAGATAATTCTCAATCTTCTGACAAAACGCTTCTCTTTCAGACTAGTGGATAAACATCTCTTTACCAACCACTTAATGTGTTTTAGCAATGCTTACAATATACTATCCCTTTAGGTATCTTTTTGTCTATTAGAGTTTCATTTTTTATAATCACGTTGGCATCTCATCTCTTGATATTGGGTCATGTTTCTTTTCTACATGAGACACTGTTAGTATTATGTAGTTGATTTAAACTGGTGCCAAGTTTCAACTATTGCTATTAGATGTCTCCACTTTTATTTTATATATTTCAAAAGTACATTCAACTTTCTTTTTTCTCAAATTTTTTAAGTTATATCTAGACTATAAGAA
Source organism: Halyomorpha halys (assembly GCF_000696795.3). Taxonomy (NCBI): domain Eukaryota; kingdom Metazoa; phylum Arthropoda; class Insecta; order Hemiptera; family Pentatomidae; genus Halyomorpha; species Halyomorpha halys. The sequence goes on along the minus strand of NW_027112403.1, from coordinate 933,462 downwards.
TTATTTTTTTTTTTCCTTATGTCTTGAATTCTTATTTTACTGTAACTAATATGCTGTCAAAAAGGAGGATTATTGTGGATGACTCCAGTAATATTTTAATTTTATAAAAAGATTTACTTTTAATATCTTTAAATTTCAAAAATTAATATATTTGTTATAAGGAATTTTCCTGTTCCATTGATCAATCCTATCATAAAAATGTATAGAATAACAGTTGTAGAGAATCTAACTAGGTTTCTAATGACCACATTATTTTGGAAATTTGATCAAGTGCGTGCACTTAACTACTAATCCCTACTTCATTGAAATAAGGCCCTAGGTTTTAAGTATAATAATAATAAAAAAAATTACCGAAGTAAATCATTGTAGTTAATTAGTTTATTTTTTCCTCAATTTTTTGCCATTCCTTTTCTTATGATTTTTTTGTTCAATTTGTAGTTTTTGGCTGTCCAAAAGTAGAAATGGATTTAAAACGGGCTTGAAGTGGAATGTCCAGGTATAGTTCTTATTAGTGATTGCTTGATGATTTTTAAGTGCTGAACACAAACTTAAGTTTTTCAATGAAGTAATGATTTGATTGGCATAATTTTCTTTGGAACTTCCACTATACATGTTTCACAAGCCATTTTAGTCTCTTTGGCAGATCCAGGAAATTCAAATTACGATGACGGATTTTTTTGGTAAATTTGACTCTAAAATTATTTTATTCTAATTCCTCACTGTTTCATGCAGGTTTGACCTGCTAAAGGTAGGTTCTGTTTTTAAGTTGTAAATATAAATGAAAAAAGGGAAAGTGGTTTGTAAAATAAGTTTTAAATCACGATATCAAATTTAATAAAATAAGTTATATGTGACAAGTTATATAGCCTGCAATGTTTTTAAAAAAGAAATGACATCAGAATTGAAGGTTGTATCCTTGAAAATGGCCTGAGGGCCGAAACGTTGGAGAATTATAAAGAATAAAAAGTTGAGAGAAAAAGAAGGATCAAAATTGTGTTCATTTATAATAAACTAAACTACTCTCAAACAATCATAAATAAAAAATAATTAATCTAATAATAAGCGGTCCACCATCCTATATCATCCAAATCCAGACTCTATTTATCCAGGAAAGAAGGAGGACGATGACTCACAAATATTGAAGAAGTGTGCCACAAGCAAGAATTTATCCCTAAGACAATATTCCCATTCAAAAACCACTAGTGTTTATCAGGCAATCGTTGCAATGGATTATGGTCTGATTGCACTGAACCTGAGCAAAGCGGATGAACTGAACATTGTTTCTGAAAAGGAATGACTGGCGGAATGGAAAAGCAAGTCTCTGCATGGGAGATTCTACAGCCAACTGAACGAAGCCTCCATAGACAAAGAAAGATCAGTTGAATGGCTAACAGCTGGAAGGCTATTCTCCGAGACAGAGGGATTCGTGTTTGCAATCCAAGATCAGGTTGTTGCCACCAGATCATATAGGAAGCATGTGCTAAAAGACACAACAGCATCAGATAAGTGTCGATTATGCTCGGTAGTGCTGGAATCAATCCAACATATCACGGGTGGATGTGGAGTGTTGGCTGGTACTGAATATTTACAAAGGCACAACAATGTGGCCAAAATTTTGCATCAGGAACTGGCGATAAAGTACAACTTAATTGAAAATAAGAGCCCATACTACAAGTACCACCCAAATAGACTTCTCCATAAAGGTCCTCTCAAGCTCTATTGGGATGAATCAATAATTACAGACCATACAGTACGCCATAATAAACCAGATATCCTCCTGATTGATCTAAGAAAAAAGAAAGCGGAACTTATTGATGTTGGAATCCCAAACAATAATAATATAAGCTCTACTGTGGGAGAAAAACTAAGAAAATATCAGGAATTGGCGATTGAATTGAAAGAACTGTATCATTTGGAGGGAGTTACCACAACTCCAATCATAATATCCACCAATGGCCTCGTACCAAAATCGACAGTGGTAGGCATTAGGAGTGCCTGTTGATGTACTAAGAGAGGCTCAACAGTTCTCTTAGACACAGCAAGTATAGTGCGAAAGGTTTTAAGTATTTGAAAAGATAAAATAAATAAATAACCAAAATATGAAGGTGGTTGGACTTCTAGGTCCCCCACCTCATATATTCAACCCGCTATAGCGAGAAAAACCGATTAATAATAATAAAATCAAGGCCATCAATACTTGGGTCATACCAGCGCTAAGCTACAGCTTTGGTATATTACAGTGGTCAAATACCAGCCTACAAGAAATAGATCGTCTTGTAAGAACGACACTCATGCAAGAGAGGGTCCACCATCCCATATCATCCAAATCCAGACTGTATATCCAGGAAAGAAGGAGGACGAGGACTCATAAATATTGAAGAAGCGTGCCGCAAACAATAATTATCCCTAAGATAATATTTCCATTCAAAAACAAATAGTGTTTATCAGGATATCGTTACAATGGATAATGGTCTGACTGCGCTGAACCTGAGCAAAGCGGATGAACCGAACATTGTTTCAGAAAAAGAAAGACTGGCGGAATGGAAAAGCAAGTCTCTACACGGGAGATTCTATAGCCAACTGAACGAAGCCTACATACCTACATGTTGGAAACTGCCTTTAAGATCTCTTACGATAGAGTTAGTTAAGTCACACTATATTTCTTTAAGGGAATTTTATCTTTATAGTTTTTCAGTGACCACTTTTTTTTTCACCACATATCAAGTCATACTTAAAAATTCTCAAAATATCAATTTTTCCCTAATTCTGTTAATAATGTGACCATGGTTTATTTTAACCTTTTTTTTTGCTAGTGAGGTCTACAATCACCTCTGAAAATTTTCCCCAGGATTTACAGAACACCCTGTATAGCTTTACATTTACTTATATTTGCTTATATTTACACTTGTTATATTCTGTAGGTATGTATA